>NW_026852483.1:0-41316 GCF_026571515.1 Ruditapes philippinarum
CCAAACGTCTTTTGTCGATCGTCGTTGCCCATACTTCAATTTATTTAAACGACATCTTTTCCTAAACCAGTTCATGAATTTTTACAAAACTTCATAGGAATATTAATTAAGTGGTCTTCTACAAAAGTGATATCAATGGTTATAACTAATCTGATGCAAAAGTATGTTAAAGGAACTTACAATAGGCTTAAAATGATTGTTTAAACATCTTCTCATCTTCTCAAAAACAATAATGTCCAGAGCTTAGATATTTGACATGTAGGATTATCTTGTGGTTCTCTACGAAGTTATGCATATTGAGTAAAAATTGGACCCCCTTTGGGTCACTTAGTTGATATAGGTTTATTATAGAAAATATATAAAAGTCTTCCTTCTGTGATACTGCAACACATAAAGCTTTTGTATTCTGCATGTAGTCTTGCCTAGTATAAATCTAAAAGAATAAATTAATTAATGATCATGAGGTCTAAATGGCCACGCCCAGGAGTTCAGTTAGTTTACAAAAACTTTTGTTTTAAAATTCTCTCAAAATCGTCTCTAAAACTACTGTGGCAAAGTTTATTTTTTTACATGTATCATCCCCTTTGGTCTTGTACAAAGCTATATAAACCATGCTCATTTGGTCTTAATTGACACTGCCTCGGGATCATTTCATCACTTTAAATATGCTTACAAAATAAAACACATTTAATTAAGTCCTATTGTGTGAAATAACAATGTTAATAGGTTAGATATTTGTCATAAAGCATTTCGTACCAGATATGTAAAGTGTAAAATTGAAAAACTAACGTCAGGCTATTTACACTGCGAGTTGAAATTTCAGTTTTAAAATTTGACAATACATGATGAATCTATACATCCTAAGACATGAAATGTTGCAATACGTAAGATTTAAAAGATATAATGTTATCACAAACATGACCGGCTTTAATGTTGATTATAGCTTCTTTTCTTGACTGTTTATTTGAAGCAATAGAAAGAGTCAAATTACAATGTTTACTTTACACAATAATTTGAATAAAATAGACTTACGTTATCATCAAGAGAGCATGCCTTTGGTAAGCTTTCTTCTTTGACGTTGTTGTTATCATTCAGTGTATCTATAAAATCACTGTCTATCAAAGCAGTGAATCCTTTTGATTTAACACCTTTGAAGCTACCATCAGATATCTTACGACAAGATAAAAATTTACTGAAGTATTCAGCATTACAGATATGACAAAAAACATTGGCATACATTTTCCTATGTTGAAATGGCGACATAAGTCCACTTGTGCATAATGATACAATTTCACTCTTAGAAAGATTTGTTCCTTCGGGCATCTGAAATTCTAGAGACTCGGGGCATGTATCAGTGAGAGATGAATAGCATTTTGATAATTTTAAATCATCAATATTGCCAGAGTAATAAAAACTAATTTCGCACTTTTCAGGAATCGTATTCGTTTCAAGACCAATTACTGCATTGTTAACTTCCTCATCAAAGCAGTTTATGATAGCATTCCAACGTGTCCCGTCAGTGATTTTATTTGCTTTTGCACATTGCAAATTTTTATATATTTGTTTAGAGTTTGCCGAATAGACGGGATACAAGCTACTCCAGGGAGCTACATGTGTATCCCCACAAGACGTATTTAATATTTCACTTGAACTACCTAGATGTTCTTTACCAACAGACGATATCATTAAAAAGGACTGATAAAGATGTTTTTCATTCTCTTTTGGTTGTGGAAGCAAAGGGTACAGACAGGAACGCTCTATTTGAAAGTCACTTCTTTTATCAATGAGATTTGAGTGCAATGTTTCAGTAAAACAGCAGCCACCATTCATTGCGCAATCAGAATCACAAGAACATCCTGTTAAATATCAGAAACATAACATAAGTAAGGAACGTATTATTTTTAATGTGTGTGTGTGCGTGCATGCGTTTGTGTGTGTGCGTGTGTTTGCGTGTGCGTGTGTTTAAATTGATTTAGTATAATGTTGTTCTTCCGCCACAGTCACAGCTCCTTTAAATTTATATAATATCAAAATTAAACACATGAAAGGCAAACTATTTGTTACTTAGATCATTTATAAAATTTTAATTTTGTTCAATTTTTGCTAAGGATAAAGATTTAGGAATATCTGTCGTGTGTAGATAGTACTTAGGTTAAAAAACTCATCAAACGCATATGTCATTTCAGTATACATGTTAGTCATTCAACATCTATGGTACATCAATATTTAGATATGAAAACTTTCAATACCCTACCAAGCTTATCAACAAATTAACATTATCAACTTACCTTCACAACATGCATCTTTTGCAGCCGCTTTGATAGATGTATTATTCAAGCAGATGTTTACACCTGGACAAAATTCATGAATGAAATCTGGTAGGCGCTCATAAATCGGAGGAACAAAATGAGATAGGCATTGTCCCTCACTCAAGCAGGCAAGAATAATAAGAAATCGTTGAAGCATATCTATAGTAGACATAAAATAGTTGCAGTGACATTTTTCATATTATTACTAAAAAGCATATTAAAACATTTTTGCTCATTTTCTTGTCGGCATGATTTCAAGAATCATTAATAGCAGGGATGTTCACCTATGTAGTTAGAAGTGTGACGACTACCGCAATTACTAGTATCACAATGATCAGTAAAAGAAAAAGTTGGAATTTAATGAATATGGAAATCGTAGAGAAATAGCAAAACGATCATCTTGAAAAAAAACAACAGAAATACAGACATATTTCTAGTGAACCAGGTCATTGGCCTCATAACTCTGTCAAATTTGAACAAATAGCAATATTTATCAATTGGTTTATTACTTTTAAGTTGGTATTATCGCCATGTTTTAATTTTTAAAATTGTCCGAATTGTAATCTAGTTTGATAATGATTTCCAAATACGGTACTTAGTGAGTGCAGTGTTTTATCAACAGATTAATAAAGGAATGAAAAATAAAGGTAGAGAAATCCCAAAAAGATTTAATGGAAAACACCAAGAGATACAGACCTAGTCATATTGAACCTGGTCATGAACCTCATGTCTATTTGAAAAATAGCGTTATTTATATATTTGTTTATTATTAGTATTCTATTCATTTTAGAGGAAAATTACATAGATGTTTATTTGGAAGCCTTATTTTTGTATTTTCCTTCGTACGATCCTTAGTTTATAGAATGTAAACTGAACGTGTGACTAAATAAAACGAAATCTTAAATCATATGCTAACTACTTTGTCAAACATAGAATCTAAAGAAGTAATCTGACTCTCATACAAAAGACTAAATCACTTTAACTCTACTAAATACTACAAAAGAAAATAAATTGTTTAATATTTGGCCAATGTGTCCTTTTAAGAAACTAAAGAGGTATAAAAAATAATATTAAAAAAGAAAACCTTTGAGTCATAAAGATTAAAGCATTCCTTTGGAATAATATGCTTTGTTATTTTAAAACTGCACACGAACATTTATCACGTTTAATTATACATGTATATAGATAACTGTATAACAACTATGGTCAAGTTAATAAAGCGTTGGAAAAATCAAATGAACACTTATTACGTTTTAATAATATGTAAAATAACAAATGTAAAACACCTTGGAGGAATGGACAACGCGTCGGAATATTGATCCGCCACATTGGTAAAAACTCTACCGGGGATCCTTGAGCATGAACGGATTAGATAGTATTTTTATAATATAATAGCTATAGCTTCATACACAGTCGGATGAAAATAAATGAAATAATAAAATACCTTTCTTTCCTTCAGCACACAGTTTGGATGAAGCTCCTCCGTTTCAGACACTGACTTCCAGAATAATATTAATAACTTGAAATTTTGTATTTTAAATACCCGCTTGACTATGTCATTAGAAAAAAAATAAATATCATAATCACAGCTTTTAATGGTGTATAATATTTATTGATGTATAAATTTTATATTCCATGATCATTAAATAAATTGTATGTCAATTTTACCTATTTGGTACCATTTTTTAATTGGTTTTATTATATCACACTGATTATTGTCATAAAAATATTTTAAGTTTAGTAACGTTTCAACCATTCCCCCAAATTTATGTTCATTGTTATGAACGCTACAACATTATAATGACTTAAAATTGTTTAAAAAGAAGAAACAAAACGATTTATAATAATCGACGTTTTTTTGTCTATTTCTAAATACATATATCTTATCAAAGCGTCAAAATTTTCCCTTTGTGTGGTAATAATATGGTGGAATACTCGTGATGAGATGAAATAAATTTGCCCTCATTTTCTGTATAATCACCCTTTGGATATTTTTTTGTTTTACTTTTGAAAGTTGTCGCCATTTATAGAAAGCCACCAAGTCATTTCATTCGTTGCCTTATGTACACATCTGCATATGTACATTAATATAAACTCACCTTAAATCAGCATTAACTCTGACAAAACAAACTAGACACGGATAATTTACAATTCTTTACCTTAGGAAAGAGATAATTTAAAGTAATGTATTAAATTTGTGTGACACTAATATAATAGGCATGCAAACAAGAACAAGCATCAATTAGGATATATGAATCCGATGCCAAATGGCATCACGTTGGAGATATGGATAAAAGAAATGCCGGAATTAGATTCTGACCCGGTATCTGCTGTGGCCTGGATATAGGAACATGCCAATATCCGACCTTCATCGTAGATTTACTATTATAATGGTCATTTACCAATAATTGATAATAATAATTTTGGAAAACGACACAAAAGTTATTTTTACTAGGGTTGGTAACACAAACTCTAAAAACGTAAACAAACGTCTCACACGAATTCAAATAAACAAGAACAAAAAAAAACAGAAAAAAATGAAAAAAGTAAATCTGAACAAAAATGGGAGGAAAAATTTAGCATCAGTTTGAATTTGAAAGCAATAAGTAATTCATAATTTTTATGTTGCAATGACACTGAACTTCAAATTATCAACTTAAGTTTATCCATAGATATGTGGCAACAAATTCTTTTTTTACATAAAGTAAAATTTTAGAATCAACATTTTGTTCTTTTTGTTCCTCTGCCATTGAAGATTTTTTTTCACTTATTCTGGGAATGTCCGTGTGTACAACAGTATTGGAAGGAAGTGTTTAAAATGGGTAATACATATCGTTTCATTTCCTCCGTTACTGTTTACATACAATTTAAAATGATTTTTTATGCAAAAGAACCTCGGCAGAGCATCACAACCTGCCTTGGGGGGGGTAGGAAATCATTTATTTGCTGCTGGGAGACGTTGCTCCAGAGAGTTTCAATTTGTGGTGAAGTCATACTTTGAGAATTATTGAAATTGTAGTAGTAAGTAAGGTAATTGCTCTACGGCGGGCGTCTCTACTGGGGTTTTGCTTTATTTTATTTTAGTGTATTTGACCGCCAGGTTGGGGAAAATTGTTTTAGCACTTATAATATCCACTTTTGTACAGTGTACATGCCTAAATAGGTCAATGTCAATTTCATCTTTAAATAATTTATTTACCTCATTTAGTTTATATATAAATATTGCAAATTCCGGATTTTTATCAACCGATCGGGCTGGGAACATACAACGACCTGTAATTGAAACAAAATCCAACTAGTAAAATATCTTTTTACAAAATTAACAACAAGATATAACATAAATAAACATTCAAAGAGTTTAAGTTCAAAGTGGACATTTTGGCATTCAAGGCAGCCCCACTAAGGCACAAAGGCATATAATGATCAAACTTGAAATACTTGTAAATAAATTAACATATTTTTTTTGTGATTCCTAACTGCATTTCAGTGAAAAGCTATAAAATGTCTTCTTTATTTTCTAATAAAGATAAGTATTACTTTTCTTGACAGATAAAGGGAAACAACCCGTCACAAGAGAATGTTCCTAAACGGTAGTTCTCATTCTTTTCCATTGCAATACATTTGTCTTCATTTAAACTTGTTGGTTAACTGCTCCACCTAAAACATTTGATAAAGGCTACGAAAATAAAACACAAACAACAACAACAAACAACAAAGAAAAAAGAACAATTATTTACCGAATAATGTCAACAAGTGTAATGGATCAGAATTACTTTAAGTTTGATTGTGAAAGGTAATTCAAACACATTTTATCATAAATATCATAATTCTGTAATTGTTTTTTTTTTATATATAAAATGTCAAATGCATGAAACAGAAAGAAACTATTGTACGAAACAAAATCTTCTTTTGCCATATAAATCGTGATCATTTCTGTTGACAAAAATCTCTTTAGTTTTTTTATTCCGTTTGGAAAATTAAACACAATATCCATGATTTAGAATAATATATTAATATTAAACATTTATTACAATAAAATGTTATTTCCAGGCTTGTTTCTAGTTTTGGGGACCCTCTCACAAACGTATTACGCTTGTTTACTAGCAATGACGCTTGTATCAAAACTTAAAAACATTTTAAACATAAATAAAATATTGTAAGGTTTGACTGCAAATGTGTCTTTGAAAGCACCATTTCTTAATTTACATTAAAGATAAATATGTTCATTTTCAAATTAACTCTGAATTTAAAGGTTATTGATAATTTAACATAGGTCGCCATTTTTGGTGTCAATCCTAATGTATCTTATGCTTAAGATACGGTAAAAATCTACCACAGTTTAATTATCTTATGAAACCTGTTACAATTATTTTAGATTTTGGTGCATTTATAACATTTCCATTCTAAAATATAAAATAATTTCACATTTCACCTGGATTTCGCTGTATTTATTTTTTGCCAGTTATATGATAAAGGATATTGACTCCAAAAATGATTTCAAATTTTTGGCAAAAGAGGTAACTATTGTAAAACTCGGGAACTTTTTATGTTTAATTGAACTGACCAAATGATATTATGAAACTTTTTTATGTTTTGAAATTTACATTTTGCTCTGAATGGCTATGAATTTTATATGTTGATATGGAACATTTTGATGTTCGTAAATTATGTTTTCAGAAAATATTTTGTTGATGTATAATAATATTAAATATTTGTGTTCAGATTGTTGTAACAATGTTACTTTATAGTTTACCTCGCATGAGTTGGAGGTAAATCACTCAACCATTGCTGCTTCAACGTTTGAAGCAACTGACCACCGACCCAGAAGTTGTCAACAGTTCCTGAAATAAATCAGTCTTTTTTTAAATAGATATGCATTGATAAATCATGTATGTTATATGCATTTTACATAACCTATACCTGTCAGAATATGTAGTAGATGACACAATCTTAAAGTTATCGACGTGTCCAGAATTATAAACAAGGTTACGGGTATGTTAACAAATACTACCGTTGGTTTATTATTTATAACGCATGGTGGCTGACGCCAATCCATAATAGTCAACATTCCCTCACATAAAAAACTGTTTCAAGTTTAAAAAAGAATCTTTATAATTGTAGAGTAACACGCACTTTACATTCCCATTATCACGATTTTACAGATATGTTACTTCCACCTTTACATTATTCCCGTTGCGACTGAACAGGTGCATACTAGGAGTGTTCAAATATGGATGCAGCTGGATCAGTTTTTCAGAAGTGCTTAGCAAACAGTGCCAAAATAATTATCTCAATCTTCCAAAATACTCACCAAAATGTCATATCAATGTTTTAGTCTTGCAATTCAATTTTTAAATGCGTTTTCATAATCTTTCCGAAATAAACTGTTCCAACACTGGACAATAGCCGAACCGAGATTTTTTCCCGTTTGATATTTTCTGCAAGCAAGTTGTTTTGAGCCTCGGAGATAGGAAAAAGTCACAGGGAAAAGATCTGGCGATTAAGAGGGGTGAACAAGAACAACAACCTTTTCCTGTTTAAGATATTCTAGTACAATGGTCGCTTTGTGTGACGAAGGACAATGCCTTTGTAAAACTTTGCATTTAGATTTGCCCTTTGGTACGGCAATTTGAATAGCAGGACCTTAATTGCTTAAGAAAATTACATGCAAGACCTTTTTGACGCTCATTGTCCGTTTTGCTATGCAGGGTCTTTGACTTCCTTAGATTGCCCATATTTTGTTATGTATCTTTCGCTTCGGCTAATAAAAGTGAACCCACTTCTCATCGCCAGTGAAAGATCGATTGTTGTATTTAGGGATCTGTTTTAACACTTGTTTGGAGATTCTTACCCGAGCAGGTTTTGCTCTTTTGTAAGGAGATAGGGTATATATCTGGCACTTATCCTTCTTATTTTCAAATCACGTCTGAGAATTGTATGGGCGACGCATACAGAGATACCAACGCATTTAGCTATATACCTGGTTGTAAATCTAGCATCAATAGCAATCAAATCCTTTGCTTTCCCCTAAAACTTTTTTTGGCGAAGTTGCACTTTCCGACGGCGTGCATGATGTGCATCTTTTACTGAATCCTCATCACTTTTAAATTTCTTACACCACCGTGTGACAGATGAAAAAGAAAGTGCATTGTTTCCACAAACATGACATATTTCAGTAAATATGTCTTTCACCTGTATACCAAGAACACGGCAGTTCTTAATATAGGACTGTATTTGGTTAGTGAAAGGATAACTTTTCCTTTAGTAAACACAAGTAGATAGCGTTAATCGAGCTATTGTCAAAGCTAAATTGAACTGATTTTCTCATGTATTGTATCAAATGAGAGCTTACATAACCATCTATGCGAAACATGTACAAAGTTCGCGCAAAAACGTGGTTAAAAGCGAGATACTGGTCTAGATGCATTTATATTTGAACATCCTCATATATAAAGCGCATATGCATGTGACTTATAGGGAACACTTCCATCTTTAGATAAAAGTTATTATTATATTCATTTAATTCTTTTGTATTTTATAAGCATGTCGGCCTATAATGTTCAATAAATTAGCACATAATTATCATATAGTACCATATCTTACCAAGAACTGCTTCAAGATAATTTCTTAGTCGATCTTCGTCAGAATTTTCAGGGACGTATATTTGTCCACCCCTAGATTTACATACGTTCTAGAAAAAACATAAAATTGTGCACATCTTAAACTTTGGAAATTAAAGACATACAAATTAGGGTAATCGTTTACTTCATTTTTAAAATCACATCTTAAATGCCAAATAAGTTAATCGATGGGTAAGTTTGTATGATGTTCATGATATTATATCATGTTCTAAAATAAAAGCAGAAACAGTTACTGAAGAACATACAACATTAGAAATTAAAGTAAGTTTTGAGTGCTCAGTTTCATAAGGCATACCCAACTATACACAAAAATATGAATGTTTAGAACAACGTGTGAGAAAATGCAACCCTGTGATTTCTAGTTCCAACCACTTCCAACCACTGACACAAAAACAGTTCACTTCAACCCTAAAAACGGGACAGGTTCTATTAATCTATTTGCATTTGTGTTTTATCTGTCTTATTGACCTACTTTTGCATCGTTCCAAGACAATCGTGTTGTAAATACCGCCAGACAAGAAACGAAACATTTAAGATGGGTTGATGACGTCAAATCTGTGATAAAACATTTAAAATATTTCATAACGTCATTATGCGGTGGTCTAACTCCGATATTGTTTGGCTGTTATATGCCAGTAACATGCATTATCGGTAATAGCGCACAATGCATTATCTCATATAAAGCACATTTTGAAACAAGACAACAACACTTGAGACACGATGTCCCACTAGACCATGACAGTATTATCGTTACCTACTTTTACTGTTACTTAATCGTGATGATAACTGTATCATTATCTGGCACAAATAACATATATTTTGAATACAAAAAAGATCAACCTATAAACAAAATTTACAATCAAGCAAATATTCATGATAGACTAAATAAATCAGATTCAATAAGTTGTGAGGAAGAAATTTAAAATCTATATATTAGATTCAGAATACACTTTAGTTCTGCGCTCTTAAATATGACTTTCATCATCTGAAATAAAGAGATTAAATTTATATTTACCGAAACAGTGAGATGGATAACCAACTGGTGCAAACCCATTTTCACATGCATTGCATGTAGGCACATCATTTAAACATGTATGTGATATGCAATGCTGAATGCTTTGGTAACCTACCAAAGGTTCAAAAAAACATTTGATAAATTTTGATTTTAGTTAGATATCGCTACAAGATGAACAAAGAAAAAACAAATTGTCTGGAAAAGTGATAACCAAATGTGAGTAATAAGTATAAACGTTTATATGATTTTAAAACAGACCTGAACGTGTTGTAAATAAATAAATTGATGGTTGAATGAATGGATGCATGCATGAATGAATGAATCAATGAATGAATGCATAAATCAATCAATCAATTAAGCAATCAATAAATCAATCAAACAAACAAACAATCAATCAATCAATAACATCAGCAACAAAAAACTCTCACCAACACAGTCATATATATTAGTAGGACACGAAAACGAATTGTAAATTGTTATAAGGCAGTAATAGTAATTTTTATTGCTCTTAACAAAATTAAATAAAAAAATAAAAGTGCAAAAATATTAATTGTTATTTGACTGGTAACAAGTAAATATGAATAAATATAGTTCAAACCCTTTGACTGACAGACAAATCGAACTTTGGTTTCACAGGTCCCGTCATCAAAACCTATCAAATCCTTTTCATTTTGCCACAGTGCAAGGCATCTTTGATTTCCTCCGCCATTGTCAGGTTGCCCGGGAATCCAGAAGTTTGGACAGCAACGATGTCCGTTCACCCATTGATAAACACCATTGTGATCATTGTCATTAGCTCCTAGCCACATATATTTTGTATCTATATATTTTGAAATGGACAAATATGCATCAATATGTCATTAGGATATGATATGTAATATTTTCATCTTTACTGCACATATAAACGCGACAGTTTTCATTTATAGTGAGTATTTTTTTCATGTTTTACCTTCTCATTTTGTTGTTCCTGAACAAGGTGTTTTTCTTTAGTTGGAAGCATTTCATGTTGGTACCTAGCGACAGTAAGTTTCCAAAACTTGTCACAACATTAGTGACAAACATTATTTCAACATTTACTGATGCTATGCCTTGTATTGTTGTTCAATTTAAGTAACCTTTAGTCTATTTCAAAATTTAGTAACGGTATGTCGTAATTCGTCTTGTTGATCCTTATATTTTGATAAAAACAATGTATAATTTGACAAAGAAGTTATAATTTCATTTAAATAATAAGGTAATATGTTTTTAATACTTAATTTGACGTACATTTGATTTGAAAGTTATTACAAGCGTTACATTCGATTCTTTTTAAACTAAACTGTTTATTCAAAATGGATTAGTCATTTTTAATGCAACAACTTAATAGCACTGTTAACACTACTAAGTTAAAAGTAAATGAACGCACAATAACGGTTTTCAATATTATTTTAAACACATTGTAAACGATATATACTCTTTAGACTAAGCGAATCTCCTGCCAAAATAAACCGAGGCGTAAAGGTAATCGCCTAAATACAAGTCAAGGTAATTAAGAATAAAGGACAAAAGACTTAGATTTAGTTCCGCCCATTGTTTTCTCGTTTAGGGCACACACATTTTTTCAATTGGGGACCATACGCCGCTTTTCATGGAATTACACTACTGTGTCACATTGAAGGTTCCATGATATCGCCGTATGAACACATCTGCGGATTTTTCTAAATTCAAAATTGCACCATTTTTGTGTTTAAATGTTGAATTCTGCTTAAGCCGGTGCGAGGGGGCGTGGACGGTATTCTTTATTTGGTAAGTGTTTTTTTTAACAAAACATTAACGTTTTATCATCCTTTCCGATAAGTAAGTAATAACATGATACTATAAAGAATCATAACTAAAAAAACCTCTAACAAATCATTTGTAGAGTTGCTTCGCTTTATATTTTGATGATCATCTATCAACATATCTGTATATATAGAATTGAATTCAGTTTAAACACAAGATAGTTTAGTTCAATTGAGTGCGAGGTTTTACACTTAAAGTAAAACATTCGAATCCGTTTTTGAAACCATCCAGTACTCAATAAAAAAACGTTTCTATCCTAACAAGGTTTGTATCCACGTGGTCAGCATATCTGAAGTAATTTGTCCAACATGTTAATCACTCTGCTATGCTGCCACTTATAAAAATATAATTTTTTCTTCTAAGTTAACCCAATACTGATATACACCCCTTTTAACGCCTTTTTCATCCCCCCTTTTATTGTTGTCTCAATGGTGAAAAAATGCCTTATTTAGGCCCCAACACTTGTTTTTGTTTGAGAAACGGTGTTTAAAAAAGTGACCACTTTTTACGGCGCGGCCCCAAACCAAAATGGGGTGGCCAGGAGGGGGATGTGCCCCCTTTTGTTTGGAGGGTTTGAAGGGGGAAAATTTTGGAATTTAAAATGACGCCAGATCGATCATAAGGTTACGTGTAACCAACGCTGAAAAGCATTTGACTCTATCTCAATCAATTGAGAAGTTGCAGCACTTTGAAATCAATTTTGACGGAAAAAATAAACGCAAAATAGTGATTTTTTTGCAATTTTGAGATGTCCCCTCGTTGCTTTGGGAACAGGAAATTTAAACCTTGGCATGGTGTTACAAAGGCAATGGTCCAGTCAACATTTGTGCCAAGTCTGATTAATATTGAAGCAGTTTTTGTATAGTTTTATAGCAAATTGAAAGTAAAACTTACTCCGCTGGATTGCCATTGATTTTATTTTGTCGAATATTGAAGCCGAGTCTACAATTGCCAGATGGCCTCCATTCATATCATGACAAAACTTGTTGGCGTCAGACCAAGAATTGTTAGTTGCGATGTATTTGAAACATGAACCTTCTAAGAGGAATGCACCGTTAGAACAATCTTGAAAATACAAATAATTCAATTAATGCAATTTAAAAAATAATTTGAAACGTTTTGTATTAGAGAAAGAAAAAACTCAATGAATAAAGAAATGTTTCAGATACTTTGTGTAATAAATGATTAAATAAAACAATGTTTCAGATAATTTGTGTTACAAAAGATTATATAGAACAATGTTTCAGATAATTTGTGTTATTAAGGATTACAAAGAACAATTTTGTTTCGATAATTTGTGTAATTAAGGATCATAATAGAACAATGTTTTAGATACTTTGTGAAAAAAAGTATTCAATAGAACATTGCTTCAGATACTTTGTGTAATAAAGGATTAAATGTAACAATGTTTCAGATAATTTGGGTAATTAAGAATCAAAATAGAACAATGTTTTAGATACTTTGTGTAATTAAGGATCATAATAGAACAATGTTTTAGATACTTTGTAAAACAAAGTATTCATTAGAACAATGTTTCAGATACTTTGTGTAATAAAGGATTAAATGTAACAATGTTTCAGATAAGTTGGGTAATTAAGAATCAAAATAGAACAATGTTTTAGATACTTTGTGTAATTAAGGATCATAATAGAACAATGTTTTAGATACTTTGTGAAAAAAAGTATTCAATAGAACATTGTTTCAGATACTTTGTGTAATAAAGGATTATATGTAACAATGTTTCAGATAATTTGGGTAATTAAGAATCAAAATAGAACAATGTTTTAGATACTTTGTGTAATTAAGGATCATAATAGAACAATGTTTTAGATACTTTGTGTAATAAAGGATTAAATGTAACGATGTTTCAGATATTTGTGTAATAAATAATTAAATGTTACAATGTTTCAGATAATTTGGGTAATTAAGGATCATAATAGAACAATGTTTCAGATACTTTGTGTAATAAAGGATTAAATGTAACGATGTTTCAGATAATTTGGGTAATTAAGGATCATAATATAACAATGTTTCAGATACTTTTTTGTAATTAAGGATCATAAAAGAACAATGTTTCAGATACTTTGTGTAATAAAGGATCAAATGAAACAATGTTTCAGATACTTTGTGAAATAAAGGATTCAATAGAACAATGTTTCAGAAACTTTGTGAAATAAGGAACAAATGAAACAATGTTTCAGAAATTTTTAAATTGCATAGTATAATGTTTTACTTGTTTTGTTTTCTATACGTATAGAACAATGATCTAAATGTTTTGACTGAAAATGAACTGATCAATTGTTTAGATGCACTTAACATGTGGTTGTTTCATAAAAGAAATAGTTAATTTATATGGATTGTTCACACTGAACAAAACAGTACATCGAGCGCATTTATTTTATTTACTGTACCATAAGAACAGTTGTTTTATAAAACACATAGAACGATAAATTGTTTGATAAATTGCATCAAAATTTTCCATTTCATACATTTATTGACATTAGCAAATATTATGTAAATACATTGTAAATATAATACAAACATTTAAACAGAATATATCAGATTGTATAAAATCACTTTTTATTTCACTTTTAAAATAAGGTTAACTATTTAGGTTCTTTATTTTGATAAAGCAACATGGAATGTGAACACACTCGTCTCTGCCCCTGGAGTCGATTTTTGTATGCCATAGTTTTACTTGTATTATGTCAATAACATAAGAAGTTATATTCTCGTCAGATAACAAATGTCATACAAAGATACGAATACGTTATTTGGTTTATAAAAAAAATGGTTTATAACAAATGTGTACTGAGTTTGTAAACTATTCATTGCAAACGATTATTTACATTTTATATTATGGCAAAAAATAGCAAATTCACCTGTTATATCTCTCACATTTCCTCCACAAACACAAAGCTTCATTATACATGTTAACATACATAATATTTGCCACATCTTCTTATGTTGTTTACATGGTTTAAAAGTTAACTGACATTTGACGTTCTTATCTGCAGACATTCTACATATTTGAACTATATATGTATATATGTATACAAAGAAGGTTAATTTACTTTAAATTAATTTTTTTAAACTATTATCTCGTTATTTACTTAGGTCATATTATGTATGTATTGCGTTTCATGTGTTATGCTTAAAAAATTAGCTACATTTTATATTATGCATTTTCAATAAAATATTAAACTAAATAAGTGACTTAATATTTGTTTTGAATTTTATTTTAAATTTCTATTTTTTATTTTCTATTTGTAAATACAAAATATAAAATATAGCTGATTTTTAGAGCATGACGAAACTTCCCCCCTAAAATAACTTGATTTAGTTAGGTATAAATTCATGTATGAAATTCAAAACAAATATTTTACCCACTTATTTAATTCAATATTTAATTGTAAATGCCTATTAAATATAGTTGAATTTTTATAGTTTGACACATGTTTCATTTATCAACAGATATAGCGACTTTTCAAGCTATGTTATATACATTGCATATAATATGTATCTGAACATTGAACGCGTTTTAAATTTTCAAAATATGTCATCCCGATATATGTATATGTTTCCTTAGGAACGGCACTGTATTACTTTTCTTCTACTATTGAAAGGAACAGTGTATGATTCGTTATGCTATTACATGTACTTTGACATACAAACGGTTTCCCCAATATAAATGGCAATACCATCATTGGGAGACAAAAGTAACGATTTTGATTGTTGCATGTTTATTTCATTTATCAAATGAATATCGATGTTTGTTTCTTTTTGAACTTGAGCTATTAATCGGTCCAATTATACCAATAACTAAAATGTAATATTTTAGTCGTGTCCAGTGCTCTGGAGAGTTACCGATATTCATTAATTTAAGACACAAGTGTTACTTGTCTGAAATAGTCCTTGTGCCAAATACCAACCTTTGTACATGTTTAAACAATGCTGTAAATGATGTTGTTATAATTTTGCTTTGGTATTATCAAACTATCTAAACTTTCTATGAACAATTGAATTAAGATCTATCAAACCTAGTCAATGTACTAATTTGCCTTATAGACTGAGTGTTACACTGCTTTCAAAACTATGAGTTTCTGAAACAAAGAAAATCAAACTAACAAAAACAAAGCAAACAAAAAAACAAAAAAATTCTATATGATACATATGCATATGGTTTGGACAAAATTTTGTTTGACAAATTACTCAAATTGTAGTACAAACACTAAATTACGGGTTTTCTGTTTACGTTTCAAGTGTTCTGCTCTCATGTTTACGGATGTAAAATTATTTTCAGAATTATTGACAAAAGCAGACGGCTATTTTACAATGTTTTTTAACTGAATATCAATCTCAACAAATCCGTATAAAAGATTTCCTTTCTGATCTTGGCCAAGTATATCAGGGTGTAAGGTGCATTTCAAGATCATGTAACAAAAATGGTACACAAACTTTATTCGAATATATTCACTATATAAATTGAATAATTCGAATACAAAATGATACTTTAATAATAGTTTTATAATTAACGTACTGCACAAATTATACTTGTGAGCAATGGCAATGTAAAAGTACGCACATGTTACAAATCGGATACCGTTTACATCCCAAAATGAGGACGAAACAGTTTTAGAATACCAAGTAGGAACGCGCGGATATGAGACATGACTTATTATTTGCAGAGGTGAGCAAAATTTGGTTTGCATTTTTCCACACAGATGAATTATATAACGTACGATTTATTAAATTAGAAATCAAACTAGAATAAATATATAACCAACAGCAGCAACAGCTTAAAACATTTATTATTTCAAACCAAAGACAACAAGGGTAATGTTACTTTCAAGTAAAAATGTATAATTTTGGGTATGATTGTTTATGTCGGGCTTTCTTTGCTTTACAACAATACTATGTCCATTTGGTGTGATATTTCGTCAATCAACCAGAAAGTTGTCATTAGTCCTTTTCCCTGAAAACAACAAGGTAAATATTCAATAAAACACTGTTTTGAAATAAACTGTCAGTGCCCTTTACACTATGATTTTTTATAAATAACTTAAATGCAAATATTACATGGTGTTAGCTAATATTAAATCACTTGTTGTAGGGCCTTTTTAATCAATCGGAACATCTCGGCTATTATCACCTCGGAAATAAAATACATTGAAAGATGTTCTACCACGTGTTTTAGATTTAAACAAAAAAAGAGGGTGTAATCATTGATACTGTATATATTTAACTTAAAAGGACAATAAAGTCTTTTTCGGTAAAACTATGATTTAAAATATGTCTGCTAATCATCATAAATTTTAAAATGCCCACTTATAACCAAAGTCGAAATATTGTTAACATGTATTTATTTGGTACTATTGAAAACTTATCTGGTCTTTTGTCGAGAACTAAAGATGCATAAAATATAACATATAACAGTGTTATAAAATATTCATGAATACAAATGGCCACTGAACTTAGAAAGTATATCGAATAACAAAAGAATAATACTAGTTTTTTTTTTCTTCTTAATTTGTGTGTTAGGCATGAGTGTCTTATCTACATTTGTAAAAGACACTGGCAATGTTATAAGGCTTGTGTCAAAGTTATTTAGCTTTTAGTTCTTGAGAGAAAGAAAACCCATAATTAAAATGCTTCAAGCAAAGACAGACACATAGTAGCACTGCCAACCTTCTCCATGTTTTTGCTACATATAGAAAAATGGTAAATAAATGGATGTGAATAATTACCTTGACAGTTATTGTACCCCTCTCTGCAGTGATAAAATTGTTGTCCTGTTCCAGTAACAGTTTTGTTTGTTCACTTATATGGATTTTCATAGCTACAATGTAAAAAGGAAATCTATTTCAAATTGGACGCATTCACATCCTATCATATTTTATAAAGTATACACTCGAAAATAACAAAGGTCATAGTTTCATAGTTTCATAATTAACTCAGAGGTCATGAATTAAGCCATATCTAACAAACGTGTTAGTGTAACGAAAAATACCTTCTCCTGAAGATTCCATTCGACTTGCAGTGTTTACAGTGTCACCAAACAGGCAAAATCGAGGCATTTTCATCCCTACCACTCCAGCACAAACAGGACCTGAAACATGTTATCATTATGAAATGGAACTGACGCAAACAAAACTCAACCAGAATCATTTTCAATTTGAATGCACATTCGGGAAGTAGATATACGTAGTGTGCTGTTGATAGTGATTATTTTTACAAGGCAGTCTGAAAGAAGGGTATATCCCCTGCCGCAGTAAGGATTTCAACCTTTGAACCACCTTATTGTATGCTCTTGGCCTTTTTGTGCTCTGCGCAATATTTCATAATGGTGTTTGTTAAAAATGTTTTTTTTAACTTTTATATATTCTACATTTGGAGAAAGTGTGACCTTGACTTTTGCACAGCAACCTCTTTTTTACGATCTGTACACTGTCTAATAATGATGATCATCTGTGCAAAGGGTTTTTTGATCTTTTTATTAATTCAAAAGTTATGAAGAGACCTGAAATTCAAGACATTTTTACATTTTACCTGTACGAGAAACCATGATCAGGGGAGGGGGTGCAGGGGCAGCGACCTAATTGCCTATTGTCTCCTAATGGTGACCATTTAGTAATAATTAAAAACCTTTTCATCTGTTTAAAAGTTATGAAGCGGAAATAGTATGTTGGCTTTTTTGCACCTAAAATGCCCTGTAAGTAAGACCTTGACTTTGGGGGTTTAGACCTGATCGCATATCGTCTAATATCGCCTTATAATGGTGATGATCATTTGTGCTTAGTCATTTAAACACTTTTGATTTTTTTTAAGTTATATTTTAGACACGAAAATGTTACGGACGAAAAACAAACAGACTGGCAGATGATGGCCATTCCTATAATCCACTACGAGATTGGACATTTAAACAGACACAAGCCTTAACTAAAATGATACCATACTCAAGCAAGTCTATACAGTGAGTGATTTTGCCGAAATTCCTTTATTTTTTTTGCATTTATTTCGCATTAACGATAACTAACTCACATAGCCGAGTAAAATTGTTTGTGAATAGTCATCGAAATTACCCTGTACCGTTCAAATTCTTTATATTTAAGGCAGAGTTTCATTTTCCTACACATTTTACAATATCAAGTGTTGGTTTATTACCATATAACGGGCAATCTTTTGTTTTATATAGTCAATGTAGCTCAACTTGACAATGACAAAATTATGCCACTTATAAAATGGCAGCTTCCAAACTTTAAACCATAGTCGAAATTTAAGCGATGTTCATTAAGTCGTTGATATCAAAAGACTTTAAAGTTCAATGTGACTTACACATAGTTAGGAGACAGTTCATAGTAGTCAATATTTTCTAAGCTTAAAGATGCTAACATTTGATGTTTGAAAATATTCTTAATTGCTACACAGTTCATTTGTGTGATTAAATAAACATCGTCTGACTTCATATAAAGTTGATATGTTATGTATAAAATCTGCACACTATAGGTGGACACAATATGAAAAAATAGTGTCATTAAAAAACCTGCAGTTTTCTTTTTAACAAAGGACCAATTTTACTTGACCAGTTATAGGGAATGCAGCTTCCCATACATAATTTGTACATTTTCTTATTTAAGTTAGACTTACGAGTATTCAGTAAGAATTTCACAGATTTTAATAAGTTTCTATGATAAAAGAAATAAACGCACCTTTAAGCATAGTTTATCTTTAAGATCTAGTTTGTACATGATAAGTTAGTTATCAAATGTACGCCATATAAGAGCATGGATACTTTAATCCAAACATTTTACTTATACCACTAATCCTATGATGTATGCTTGTCACGGACTATGCACACGGCAGGTTAAAGTCAATTCATACCCCAAATTCCTTGGAACATTAGTTGATCGGCCAGGGCTAAGTCATTAGAGTGGCGCTACAAAGAGACATTTAGAGTAAATAAAACCTTGTACATGTACCTGAATGAATTCCTATACGAGTTTTCAAAGGTGTGCACGGCTGGTGACGTATGGTAAATTGACGAACACTATGAACAATGTCCAAAGCCATTCGTGAGATTTGACGCACATGGTCATTTCCGTTCCTTTCCGGAAGTCCCGACACTACCATGTAGGCATCTCCAATCGTTTCAACCTGAAGAAATTTTACCTTTACAGAAAATGTTTTTTACTTAGGAATTGTCTTAGTTAATTTGTTAAGTTCCTTTGAACATTCATAAATAGTGAAAGGCGTGAAAAGCATCAGTTCATGTAAAATGTTGATTTCTGCTTATTATAAGTCGGTGCTAGGGGGCGTGAACGCTATATTTTACTTTCCATTACCGTCCATGAACAGGCTCAATCAAACTGAGCCTGCAACATTTACAATTTTGTCGTTTTGGATGTTCTTTAGGGATTCTTTATTTCTCTCTATTTTAAAATGTGAAGTTAAAGTAAATAAAGAAACATCATTATTAATCATGTAAATAAAAATTAAATTGAAAATAGAACTAACCTACCTTATATACATCATAATTTTCAATTATTGTATCAAAACATGAGTACACACCATTTAAAAAGTCGACCACCTAAAAAATATTGAAGATGATAAATTGCAATCAATTTTTTTTAAAGTAATTTAAAATCACATGTTATTAGAAAAGATAATCTCAATAAATTAGGCTTCATTACCCTGCTCAAAACATTTTCAATATGAAACTGAAAACGAAAAGGAGTTGAGCCTCTGTATTGTATAAGACATTCAATATATGTATTCTTATCATAACAACAAATATCAAAGAGAGAAATAAGATAAAAACATTAAATTATATACAGACCTTAACAAAATTGAACCTTGACTCAACCTCAATTTCAATTACCTTTCTAGATGACAAGATCAATATCGTAAAAGATCAGTTAAAAACATGCTTAAAGTAAAAGAGGAAGAGGAATTTCATTTTTTTTTTTAATTTCAAATCCCTTTTGACAGTACTTGCAACATGATGTACCTGAATTGCCGAACTTTTCTGAAATGAGTTACCTGAATCGCCGAACTTTTGATGAGTTACCTGAATCGCGAACTTTTCGCAGCAATTTCTGTAAATCCAACAATATCCGAGAAATAAATTGTAACACAACTGTATGATTCAGGTATTACGGACTTTCCCGCACGTAACTGATCAGCCACGCTCCTAGATGTAAAAATTTCAACAAATAATAGCATGATCTGAAGTTGACTTTCTTGATATTAAAATCAAATTAATTTCAATCACTGTAAATAAAGGTGTTCTCTTACAAATAAATGGTTTTGTTGTCATTATACTAGGCCTCGGACTATACTAGAATTTTTATTTATTTGTGTGCGAGTTGGGGTTTGTTGTTGGTTGTTACATCAGAGGGTTAATGGTGATTTTCTAGCTTCACTGTTGTGGAAAACATAAGGTACCCCTCTGTACCACTGGCGTTCCGTATATCCGTGAGGTGCAAGTGGTTTGAAGTCAACCATCTTTACCACTCTGCCGCGAACGCTTCGACAAGGGACACAAAACGCTGGTAAAGTATACGACGGAATAAACATATTTGATATTTTGATAGAATATGTTATAGCTGTACATGTATCTCATTTGTTTATAAAACATAAAAATTTTATACAATTATTATCGAATTAAAGTTACGAACTACTCAAGTGTCTAGGTTATTCAAAGTGAGTTCAAAACGAATATTCAAAAGTTTTACTTTGGTAATACTTGGTACAACAGCTCCTCTGACTTTTTCTTTTCTTCTAGGAAAGCTTGGGTCCTGTCCTCAACCAACCCTTCTAAGTTGTTGGCATACTGTTCCATTCTATTCAACAGCACGTCAAGAACATTTTCCGTTGGATTGATATTTCTGGAATGTATAACATAAATGCATGATATAATGTCAGAGCCAAAAATGCAGATTTTTAAGGATATTATAACATACATGTACATGTATATAGTTATAATTTACCTTTATTTTAAATTCAGAAGTCTAAATGTGATAAATACATAATCAATTGTACGTCGTAAGTTACCCTTTCAAAAGCATTAAAGACACGTGATTCAAGTCAGCTGAGACACTTCAAAGAGAAAACTTGCAAAATAATTATTAAAAACTTGACATGGGATTACATTATAATTTGATGTTTATACCACTTTTAGCTTTCGTTTTAGCTGTTACATTAATGTACTGTAAGTATATAGAGGATATTTGTTTGTTTGTGTTTTATATGAAATTTTATTTCATCGAGTGGGCTCTATAAACAGAATTGTCACGAATGTCGTAGCCACGAATGAGAATACTGTTTTTAAAGTTCACGAGATGAAATTAAATTACATCTTACACAACAAACAAACACACTTTATTTTTATTTTATGCTAAAAAATAAGTTAAAACGAAATTTCCTTAATACATGTATAAACATTAATATTAAAATCTGTTTTCCCCACTGGTAGCCTCTATTAGTCGAATTTCTCATGAAATACAAGAAGTGGTTGACTGAAAATTAAGTTGGTCAATCAACGTTAAATGGCGATGATATTATTCATTTTATTAAACAAATATGAATGATCGCTTGTTTTAATAATAAAAACAATCGATTCTAGTAGAAGAAAAAGTCACACCATCCGGCGTTATTCTCGTTACTTACTGCGACTTTATATTAGACCTGGCCTTGTGAAAATGTAAGCGGTCGCCATTTTTAAATGATGCGTATTTCACGGGAGGAAAATAAATGTGTTTGATTCCGAGGGATATCATTTGGATTTGTTAGTCATATATCTTTTTGGAAGA
This sequence comes from Ruditapes philippinarum, assembly GCF_026571515.1. Lineage (NCBI taxonomy): Eukaryota > Metazoa > Mollusca > Bivalvia > Venerida > Veneridae > Ruditapes > Ruditapes philippinarum. The sequence continues at coordinate 22,598 of NW_026852483.1, forward strand.
AAGAAAAAATTATTTGAGGATTGCTACAGACAACAGGCTGTCAACCAATTCCTATATTTCTATAAAACTCCTATATTTTGGGTCGGAATCCTATATTTTAAAAAACCTCCTTTTTTCCCATATTCTCCTATATTTTGAATATTTTTCCTATATTTTTTTAAAAATATATTTCCGAGGAATTCAAAGAGATTTAAATTTTGGTACTGCTTTTTGCCTTTTGTATTACAGGTAAGAGAATGTGTATGCCTGCATCAGCATCACATTACTATGCTCAAGGCTGCTGTGCTCCACATAGCCATCTGCGTGGTCACCATGAAAAGCAGTGCATCAGTATGTCAACTTTATTTCAGGTGACCATTCAGATGATCGCAATGCATTGCTGTAACTTTCTGCTGATGCTGTGGTTCAAAGCTAAATTAAATGCAGGCTATCCAGCATCCCTAATATTCCTAAAAAAGTGAAAAATTCGAAGGGAATTCCTAAAAATGCCTTATTTTTTCACTGAAATTCCTAATTATTTTTATCTTTTGTACTAAACATACTTATAACTTGTAACCCTGTAAACATAACTCAAAATCGACCATGTTTTGAACATTGTCAAAAATGAATTGGCCATGATTTGCCAACTCAAAATTGATGACATTGAAATGGTTTCGTTTCAACAAAAAGTTACTTTGACTATGTCAGTAACATTGCTATTTCATAATCAAAGCAGTTGTTGATAATCATGTTGACAGTTAACAGCAAAAACACTACCATATCATTGTCCTGAAACTTAAATCATAACCATAAGAGGTCCACTTATTCTTGAATATTTTGACACTGTTTTGCAAACCCCAGATATCTTGAATTTAATGCTTGTTCATTTTATCCAAATTTCTGAAGTGGTCCATTTTTATCATATCATATTTAAAAATGATCATTATGAAGCTGTTGTAACACAATCTTAATTAAAAACATGTATAAATAGTTGTCAAAAATTAATGTACAATTTGTTTACTCACAACTCTTTTATTTAAATCTGCATATTATCAAAACAACATTGTAAAGTACTGAATGGGTTAACATAGACTTTGAAAAATTAATTCTTTCCCTCATACATATTTATTCTTTTCGTATCTTTGTAGGAGAAATTGCTTATTTTGCCACAAAGTTATCAATTTCATTCAGTTCTTGTTCTTTCATTCATATGGTGCAATTTAGGAAAGGCAGACTCATATAATTAATCACACTCAAAATAATTTGGCAGTTCAGTAATATAAAGCTCATTTTCAATTACAATGTACACACATTTTGCAATTATGTGATCTAGATAAACTGCAATTGAATGGTCTGTGTGATGAACTTTTTTGATGTGCAATTCTTTGTGTTGATTATAGATGCTTCCCATTTATTCAAATGACTGTACTAAGGCAAATGCCTTTTTAGTCCCCTACAGGTTTAACCGGAGGGGACTTTAGGTTTACCCTCCGTCCGTCTGTCTGTCCGTCTGTCTGTTTGTCTGTCCGTCTGTCAGTCTGTCTGTCAGTCCGTCAGTCCGTCAGTCCGTCCGTCCACAAAACTGGATCCCGCGATAACTCAAAAAGTACTGAAAATATTTTTTATGAAACTTGATATATGGATAGATGGCAGTATGGAGATTATGCACGTCTTTTTTTCTTCTTCGTATGTTGAAAATTCTGGTTGCTATGGCAACAAATAGTCTGAAAATATGGCAAATTGAACACATAAACTGGATCCCACTATAACGCAAAAAATACTGAAAATATTTTTATGAAACTTGATATATGGATAGATGGCAGTATGGAGATTATGCACGTCTTTTTTTTTCTTCCTATGTTGAAAATTCTGGTTGCTATGGCAACAAATAGTCCGAAAATATGGCAAATTTAACACATAAACTGGATCCTTTGATAACTCAAAAAGTACTGAAAATATTTTTATGAAACTTGAAATATGGGTAGATGGCAGTCTGGAGATTATGCACATTATTTTATTTTCTTCCTATGTTGAAAATTCTGGTTGCTATGGCAACAAATAGCCTGAATTTCAAGATTTCTGATTTTTTCAGTTTTTTTCACTATAAGTTCTTTATTTCTTAAGGTGTTTACTTCAAACTTTAAATATAAGTTTCTATTCATCAACCACATATGTGACAAGGTTTACAACTCTAGCACAACAATTATCAGTATTACCTCCCTTGAACTTAGAATTTTTATGAAAAAAATGTTGTCTTTTTAAATAACTTCTTTATTTCCTAATGTATCTACTTGAAACTTCATATATATGTTTCTTATTATCACTCAACATCTTTGAGAAGGTTAAATACTCTAGCAAGACTATTTCCAGAATTATGTCCGGCTTGAACTTAGATTTTTTTCTAGAAATTGGTATTATTCACTCCAACTTCTTCATTCCTTATAGGATGTACTTTAAAATCCCACATCGTAATAATATGACAAGGTTGTATAAACATAATTTCCTTACTAGGCAGGGAAACTTAACACATTACTGTATTATAGACAAACTTAGAACTCAAAAGATTTAAGTTCATTCATGTCATTCATTCACTGGTAAAATTGACTGGCCAATGGCCCATCAGAAAGTTGCTGGGGTTCTAACCGGTAGGGGACTTATGGATTGCTTGCAATACTATGATAATTGCTTGTTACTTTTTACCTACTTTTACAAAAAAATTCTTTTGTCCATAACTATGATTCAAAAGCTGCATTGTGCAAGAATTTCACTGTATAAGAATTCCTTTTAGACACTTGTGGTTATAACATTCCCAAAACATAGGTAGAACAGTCATATTCTTTTTGAAATGTTCAGCCATTTTAAAAAATATGGTTTGAACATGATTTGACTATGACCATTTCCGTGGGCAGTTAACCAGTGAGTCCACACTGGTAGCACCTTGCTCTATTACTAAACTAGAGCATTATTTGTGAGTTACTTTTGTGTCAAATATGCAAAGGTTAGCCCACATCATGGTCTTTATGGACCTTAGTTTATTGTTTCATAAAATTGCAAATTTTAGCCCTAAAATTTCTATTACGTACCCTAAAATTCCTAATTTTAGCCTTAAAATTTCTGAAATATTACCGTAAAATTCGCCCTAATTTTATGTCGGAAGGTGCTGGACAGCCTGCTAATGGTTTCCTTCACTTACACGGTAGACATTTTATTGTAGAAACAGCATGTGTAAAAGTAAGAATAATTTACATTTATATAAGCATTGGTAAGTTAAACAATTTAAGTTGAAAACTCCTATTTTTTTTGCCTCAAATGGTCCAAAAACTCCTATATTTCCTGCTAAAATATTCCTATATTCCTCCTTTATTTTGGATAAGACCTGGTTGACAGTCTGAGACAATAAATAAAGGTTGACAGATGTGTAAGTATTCAAAACGCGGCTAGGAAATTGGAAAACATGGAATTGTTGAAAGGCTGCCATACGAACGCAGGGTTGTTTATTTATTCTTCGGGCTGATGGCTGCCAATGTGTTTCAAATTTTCATATTGCATTAGGCAGTTATTGCTCGTAGTTTATTTAAATAACCCAAAATATTATCAAGAGAAGTTTTGCATGTGGAAGGAATTGTACTTTTCAGACTGTAAAAATGAAACAAAATATTTAGAGACAATATTTGGAAATCGAATGAATTAAAGTCAGTTTTCTTCTTTTTATTACTTTGTGAAATTCAAGTAATTTATCAAGTTTAGCTTTGCGTTTCTCTAAACGGCCCTGACAATGTCAGAATTGTCAGCAAAAATAAAATTGAGGTAACACATGGGGAAAAAGTGGTTTCGTCATTGAAAAGTGAAAAATTTTATTTTAAACATTTTCACTGTGAAATTATCAAATATAATTTTCATGGATAAATCAGTAATCCACTGAAAAGCATAAACTAAACCTTTTCATTTTGATAGCTCGTATCACTCGTCTTATACTGTGAAATGTAGGTCTATCCTCTGGCATTTCAAGCCAACAGCATTTTGTCAAGTTCACAATATCTGGAAATGAGTCTGACTCATTTAGTGTTGGCCTTACAAAACGAGATCTACCATGCTTGATCTTCTGAAGTGTATCTGCCAAACAAAATTGTCGTCACAGTTAATTACTTAAGTCCAATGTTCCACAATTTAACAAGATATTTATAGAATTTTCATATATTTGAAGAAAGGGTACAGACATTATTTAAAGGCTCAATAAGCCATAAAATGCTATAACATTTTTTAAAAACATTTTTCGTTTTGTGTCCTTTCACTACTTTTTTAGAGTAATTGACAATGTTGGTATAGTCGAACAATTTTTTGCTTCTTTTTTGGTGTCTGCTAATTATTACAGTGACATTGATTTAGATTTTTGTACGGGAGTTAATTTTTAGGAAGGAAAATATTATTCATTGTTTTGGCTTATTGTACCTTCAATGGTTAGTAGGCTGTTTTAGAAGTTATACTTTTACAACACATCTGCGTTTAAGTTAAACACGGAGATTGTATATTAATCATTAATAAATTATATTTCCGTATATTTACCCGTATAATAATCATATACGGAATTCAATATATCCATACATTTTCCGCTGTGATGCTTGATTCAGTGGTGAAAGTTTCGACCTATAGGATCTATTCTTAAGAGATACACGGCACACGAATAAAGATTTAGTTGGAATCACTGATTAACGTCCTTCATCATTTGTTTTGACTACGGTTTTAAAACATTCATGTCAAAAAAGTGATAGCTTTCCAAGCAACACGTTTATTTGCTTAAATATCTTTTCAATATATTTTTAAACAAATACTGACATGGCAATGAAACAAAAAAACAAAACAACAACAACAAAACTAACAAACTAATTACATGATTAAATCTCCACGCTTATAGTAATTTCATATCAGAAAAATATATAAAACACACATCATGGTTTGAAAATCCACATACTAGTACCTTACCGGATTTGAATTATATTTGCTATATTTATGTCACCAGAAATAATTAATAAAATTATTGAGCAATTATGATATATTTAAAATCCTCACCGTCCAGCGATATATACCAAGGTTCATTGACGTAAGGTTCATTTCTTGTACACATTTCATATAAAATGATAGCAAAACTATACACATCTCCCGGTTGTGAACATTTTCTTGGTGGGTATACACGTAAATGTTCAGGTGCCATCCATACAAGCTCCGGCAATGTTGCTAAAAATAAAGTTGCCAAAAATAAAGTTTAGCTGTATTATTGGCACTTACATGTACGCACTATACTCAACAAATTGAGAAAATTTTGTACATTATATGAAAAAAAATGTTTTCGTAAGATATTTAAAGCTCTGGAAATCGATAAATGTTTATGATCGCTTTCATTGCAATTATATATCAAAGGTGATGGAATTTAAATATCGGCGTTATCTTTTATATTCGGCAGGTATTTTTTTCTCAAAATATAAATTATAATCCTTAAGCATTTTGTATATAAAAAGATAGATGTATTCGAATATAAGTCATAACTTTGTAAAAGGTTATGTAATAAATAGAGATATGTATTTGAATATCAATGATATCCTTATAAAAGATTATATAAATTAAAAAATAGATGTATTCGAACATAAGATAAACTTGTAAAATTTTATGTTAATAAAAAGATAGATGTACGTATTCCAATATAAATCATAACCTTGTAAAAGTTTATGTAAATTAAATACTAGATGTACTCAAATATTAATCATTACATTCTAAAACAAAAATACTATAAATAAACAGAGGTATATTGAAAAATTAGGGATTACATTACTAGTTAGATGCAATGCAATAAAATTGACATTCGGTCTTTGAATATCGGTCCTGTAAGATAAATTTATGGCAATTGAATTAAAAGATCATTTACGAACACAAAGTTACGCTACTTTTGCAATTGTTAGAGCTTATATCTCAAGTTTTTATCATGCTGGGCAATCAAAAATACATCAAAGTAATCACATTTTCGGGAAATAAATAGACATAATGATCACATGACGGTTGTTCATATTCGCGAAGATGGCGGTGTTTTTTTAAAGACATTTCAATGGGGAAACAGTCTGAAGCCGCAGGTGACTTTACATTGCATTACAATGATAGGTTATTGGTGTGTTTGTAGATTTAATAAAAAGCTTGTCATATTATCTCTAACAGTTGCAACAGTAGCGTAACTTTGTGTTAACTGCGCAGCCGCGATCGATGTCTACCTCGTGTAAATGAATAGTTCTTTGTTACTTCGGCGAGGCCTGCTTCGGCGGTCAGCACTTGTAACGTGTAAGGGAGATACGACTTTTTTACCTTGGTTCGACAGATAAATTATTAGACTACATATTGCATAACTCCTTTTATCTATGCTTTATTGTTTAAAACACTGTGAGGCGAAAACTCTGATTTTGCAAAGACACCTTCTTATGAGAGTTGTTACCCTTGTCTATGTGTAATGGGAATAGACTTAGATTTCTTTTCTGATTTTGGATAAATGTTTTCTCATATCAAACACAAATTTTGTGAACATTAAATGAGCCATAACCCTTGTGCTATTAATGAAACTAATAATTAATAAAACATAAGTACATATACGTTAATCAATATTATTTTGCCAAAAATACCAGACTTATATATAAATGTAGCTCTGTGATGGTACTATGTTTAAGAACATTCTGGTATCTGAAAATTGTAGCACGGACTATGCAATGAAGAAGATAATTATGTGGATTTGTATTATAGTACATAACAAATTGAACATTAAATCATTTTTAACGTAAAATAAAACCTTCACGAAATAATAGCTAAATTAAACTTTGTCTGCTAACAATGCTGACCAAAGCGGTGTTATTATGTCAAAATAACAATCTACAAATCCTTAAAACTGACGATGTGCTATACATAAAATAAATACATTATGTAAATGATATATACTATAGATATTATCTGTCACATCAGTATTTCTATGGACCTTATTTAAGCTATCCAAACCAAATCCTGTAATTTTAAGCACAAATCTGCTGTCTATTACACATTTAGTGCTGGTCAGTCTACCGTGTGTGTGGATAGGACTGGCATGCAGATAGTTCATACCCTGTAAATGAGAAAACTAAACAAGATTATACTGTTTAAAAATTAATGTCTTGGAATATATATTCTACTTATCAAGTAACTAACGCAGCCATTGACGTAATCCTAGGTATAACTTTGGAATTATTCCATCACTTAGTTGCTATGCAAAAAAATGGTCTTTTTTGCCGGCCCTGTCTTTTGGCGGATTTATCTTGTTTAAAACAGATTGAATTATTTTAAATATTAAAAAATGAATTGTACGTGTATAAAGTATTCTTCATCTTTATCATTGATGATTTGCTTTGTTTTTGTTTTTCTTTATTTTTGAAAAAATAACTTTGCTAGGCAAAAGTGATGTCACATGTTATTTTTTATGAACTTTTCTTTAAGAAGTAAATAAAGACCGTACAGGAAAGAGAAAGGGTAAAGTTATTTAGTGCCTTAAAATGTCAGTACTTATATTATTTTGAATTATGAAAATATCTTTCCGGAAATAGAATAACGTGTACCTCCACTATGTCAGTAATCAAGGAAATACGGAAATCCCAATCAAGTTGGATAGATTCGTTGTGAAGTATATCCTGAAAAATGAATACGTTTTATACAAAAATCCTTAAATAATGGGACACATTGTGTCTTTTAAATAGTTAAAATCGTGCGTGTTTGCTAGTGAAAAATTGGAATAATAAAACAACGAAACCACTCCGGTGAAAATTAGATAGCACGATGGTGAAAACACGAAATTATATCGAGTTTTTACCATCGTTGTTTCATTACTTTGACTTTTCACCATCGTACTTTTGTTACCATCGTCTTTTCACCATCGTGTTTTCATTATTCCAACTTTTCATCATCGTATTTTCGTTTTTTTCTAGTTACAATGGTCCTTATGGACACCGCACTTAAATAGTGCAACCATAGGTGATATTATGGAGCCTAGATAAGGAGTAAATTTCTAGAAAGGGGCACTTTAATCATGGATTTTTTTGTGTCGTCAGTTATTTCGAAAATTCAAGAAATGTAGCACCATGCATATACTGGCAGATGTCCATTTTTTATACCAGACGCTTTTCCTACATTGTTTCAGACAAAATGCAAGGATCAAAATGGTGAATTATTATCCTTGCCACATATGACGTGGATGATTATATGACATATCTATTTTAACTTTGGAGTAAATTCCTTAATAGAATAGAAGAAAGTGTGAAAATAACATTTTTAAAAGAAAAAATATATGTTAAAGGAGGAAAGATACTTTTTTGAAAGATAAGCGCTAGCGTAAGGAACAATAAGGAACATATACTTGAAGTCTGAAATAAATCCCTTATATGAAATTGTCTTCATTGAGAACTAATGCCCTTGTAATTAACTTGGTGATGGCGTAACAATAAGCACATAAACTTTACGTATTACGTAGTACTACAAAATGTACGTAGTACTACAAAATGAGAATTTCTTTTCTATTGAAATACATGTAATACAAGCATTCATTTAAAGGCATTTATTCTTATTTAGTACAGATAACAACATCCTTAACAAACTTTCTCACTTCAATCAAGATCAATATTGGCAAAAAGAAGTAGGATGGTTATCTCGGAAAATAACATAGTGACACTTGATATATATAGACCATATCTACAATTTAACCAAGTACTACCTGAAGATTTCCTCTAGAACAATGTTCTGTCAGTATACAGATACTATCAACCTCTGTACATAATCCAATCAAGCGAGTCAGGTTTGGACTCGTTATATAATGCATCTGAAAGAGGACAAAAACAACATCAGCGTTTTACATAACAATGACATGACATTTATATAAATTGATTCGTCTTTAATTTTGGAACGAGCCATTAAAAAAGTTAAAGGGATTCAATTAAAAAATAAAGGTGCCAAATTACATACAGTATAAAGCCTGGTCAGACTTCGGGCAAAATTGTCGGCTTTTACATATGTCGTCTGCTTTTTTAAAAGTTTATCGACACTAAAAAAAGGGATAAACCACCGAAAACACTTGATACCTGACATTTCGCGGAAATATGCGCTACACGGCGTCTAATCTGGTATCATGCCTTAGCAAAGGTTATTTCGGTAGATCAGTGTTTCTATAAATAGGCTTTGGATCATAGATAGTCTAAGGCTCACAAGAAAGTTAGTGTATCAAAAAATAGGCTAAGGCCCATAGACAGGAATAAATATGTATATATAAATAGATTGAAAAACATTATGCCTCGGAAATGCTATCAATTATATTTCTTTAAACCTTCTTTTTAGCCTAATGCATAATATCTGTTTTTTTCTTTTCTAATTTTGCTCTGTTGGCCATTGGTATAATTAATGTGAATTAGTGTATTGTGTGACAGTCAAAATATTAGTTTGTTTACATTATTCTACCTTTCCGATACGTTACAGCACTTTCAGACCTACTTTCTTCAATTATGAAACATGTTCATCTTCTAAATACATTTTTAAAACATTATAAAACATATGTATAACACTTCTAAAACATAAATAAATCTCCGAGGCATAATGTGTATCTATAAATGGGCTAAGGTTCATAGACATGTATCTATGGGTATCTATAAATAAACAATCATTTCAATTACTCAAAAAGCCATTTATGGCAATCAGCAAGGTAATAAAAGCAATGCCAGTTCTTTATTTACCATCACCATAATTTGCTTTATGTTTCTAATACATTAGTGAACTGCAGATTCACAGAAACCAAGTATCCTCGTGCATTTTGTTTACGAGAGAAACTTCCAATACATTAAAAAAAGCTTAGAAGCAGGGTTCTGTTCCAAGCACTTATTTATTTATAAACTGAAAGTAATTATTTCTGAGAATTTTAGCGAAGACGAATGATAGACGGCATTATTACTTTATTTGAAGTTTGATAGCTTTTATATGCTTCAAAGTTTTGTTTTAAAACTTGTGCAAAATTGCATTGCTTATGGATGGATCAATAATATATCAAACAGGAATTTAGATTCGTAAATAGATGATCTTAATAAAAGTAAATAACCTACTGCGTATCGTTATCTCATTTGACAAACAAATATATATGTCTTATTTGTCAAAGAAAATTCTTTCAATACAGAAACTCCTTCGTACACTTTAATTAAGCTTAATGCGCGTTCTTGATGAGAATAAATACATTAATATTGCTTACGTCATATCCGTCAACATATCAAGAAGCACAATTACCGGATTACTGATAATTAAAACCAACAATTTACTTGTGGTAATTGGAGCTTTTGCGTGCGTATTACCACTGATTAGATAGAAAGTATCATGATTATAAATCAAACCTGTTTAAGTTCCAGAAGAAGCTTTCTATCTACAGATACTGATTTAATCTTTGGCTTTCGGATATGAACCTGAGTTCCCTGAAAGAAAAAAAAACGCCAGAAAATGTTCTTCAAGACAGATTGTTACAATAAGGTTCCAAATGCCACGAGCCTTAGTCAAAGTTTAGATCCTAAATGTCTTTACATTAATGTGACATAGGGGCGTACGTGGCCGAGTGGTTAAGGTCGTTGACTTCAAACCACTTGCCTCTCAACCATGTGGGTTCAAATCCCGAAAAGAAAATTCCGAGGGGGACTTTAGATTCTTTCATATGAGGAAGCTATCCAACTAGCTTACGGAACGTCGGTGGTTCTACTCAGGTGCCTGATCGTCCTAAAATAAAACACAGAAGGGCACCAGAGGTCTTCAGAACTTAGTAAAGCTGAAACGTCGCCATATGACCTTTACTGTGTATGTGTGACAAGAACTCAATCAAACAAACAAAACAAAGATGTATGTGACATTAATTAGTTTTGACAATATTAGCGGTGATTCAAGACAGTCAACTTGTCTATTTACCGACAGTTATAACTTTTTCCACTTGCAAATTGAAAACAAAACTTGGAGAAATAAACAACAACATTTTACGCCAATTATTGGTAGAAAAGTCTTTATATACCAGTAGAAACAGGTGTAAGACAGGCAGATTGAGAAACGTGTGAAACATCTTTTTATATATTTACTCCTGTTACTGGTGAACAAGACTTTATATACCTGCACAAATATGTTTTAGAACTGCAGAATGAGAAATCTATGAACGTACTATTAAATGTACGTCTGTAAAGTACAGTATTTATATACCAGTACAGATATAAAGAGACGTTAAATTTTGGACACAGTTTTTTATCCCTTCTATTACTGGTTTTACAATAGCTTTTAGACAGAGTAACTACCAAAATTTGAAGAAAACGGTTTTACTATTCCTATTGCTGGTTGAAAAAAAATGTCTTAAGTAACCGGGATATGCATTTTTTAGAATGGTAGATTGATATGCTTTGGAAACAGTTTTATACATACATAGCAAGAAAAGCATGAAGTTAGTTACGCTTGTCAGAATTATTCTTATGAAGCAAACATGACATAACGAATAAGTCAATCAATTAAATAAGAACAAATTAAATCAGAGTGTAAGAAATGAAATTAAAAATGACACTAAAATATTTGAAAAATAATAACAGCAAAAACAGCAGCAACAAAGAAACACGATCTTACCCTGTAAACACCAATGGTTTGGAAACAAGCAGCGTGAGTTGCCAAGGTAATCGATGATCTTTCATCAGACTCTTCGAGCTTAACAAGAAAATAAATAATGACAACGTAAATGGGCAACATACCGGGTGGTTGTGAATGTATAATAGAGATGAGGGTCCAGGAAAATGATATTAAAAATTTTGGCCCAACCTTTTGTATGTACACTTGATTATAACATTATTATATAAACTTATGAAATATATGTTCAGTAGATCGATACATTAAATTATAATTTACCTAAATTATAATGCAAAATGTTAATTATTTAGTCTAACCAATGGCTTATTTCTTACATAGGGATGGACACGATAAAGGGGAGCGTTGACCTAGTGGTTAAGGTATCTGCCCCTCAACTTGTAGATCATTGGTTCGAGCCCTAATCGGGTAAAGACCATGTTTCTTCATATGACATCAGTACTGGTTGGTTCCAAGAATCGGAATCGTGATAACTATAAGTTTCAAGAACTTGTTTCGGAATCAAGCTTAAAATATGTCGTTACCAAACGAGAAACAATGTGTAAACAGTATAATCACTAAACACAATTAAAGACATTAAGGGATTGCGTACGAAGATGAAGTCTTCTATTAGGAACTCTTTTGCTGATATAAAAACTTAATTATATCATTCATATCAATATGTGATATGTAGTTTAAGATATTTTATATGCCTGAGATTCATTGCAAATAAAAACTTTGAACGACGAACACATAACCAAGACCACAATAAAAACCATTAAAAGAAACATGTATTAGGTTGCTACATAACTACTTAAAATAATCGATTGAAGCTACAAGCGACTGAAAACAATTGATTTTAGGCTACGAAACCACTGTAAACAGTCTTTTAACCATTCAAAAACTTCAATAAGTATTACAAAACCACTTAAAACAATTGATAGTAGGCTAAAAACACTTCAATCGACTGTTGTTACCTTCAACAATTATAACCATTACAGTATTTCTATCGAATATCATTCATTACATTGCCACAAGACATCAAATAATTCTGGACAATCATTTTGAAACTGATATTTCTACAAGCTTACTTATAACTGTAATGGCGTTTATGTGCAAACTTTATCCTCTGGTATCTGAACGAGAGCTATTAGTTGGAAGGCAAGTGATAGTTTATGATCAAAATCTAATGGAGAAAAATTAATTATAAACGATTTGTGAGTGATATAAAGACCTTTATTTGATATGAACTATCCTAAAAATAGTTGTAATTTACCTTGCTACGACTGGAGAAGAAAGACGAGTGCGTCTGTATCATAATATCGTCTGCATTTATACGCCACCACTGACTGTATATTTCCGCTTCCGCTTTGAGACGCCTTGAAAAAACAATGTTTTAATATAGTCTAACTTTTTATACTTAAGGTTTATATGTTTCATTTTGATGAATTTACACAAACGCTAAAATAATTCAAATTTCTATTGGTGAAGACAGATCTATAACAGTACGTACACATGTATGCTTTATTTTGCATGAATTGCAGACATTCCTAAGCTAGCCAGAAATGTTCTCTTGACTCTAACGGAATAAGAAACAAAACCGCCGAAGTCATGGAAATTTGCTTATTTAAAATGTTTTACACCTTTTCGCAATTGGATAAAAACTGTATATACATACGCAGAAGGCAGGACTGACTGTTTAAAAAAAAAGTTCAACAATTTAAAGTTTCTTTTAAAAGGGTAAAAAACAACTCCGTGACTAGTATTTTATGTGTTGGCTGGCCAGAGCTGACTGGAAAGCATCCAGCCTGGTATGGTCAACAACGTCTTGCGGCAGCTTGTTCCAAAGCACGATGGTTGCGGGAAAAAAAACTATTTTGGAAGATGGAGGTGCCTGCTCTGATTTGGCTGAAGCGTTGGTTGTGCCCTCTGATAGTCTAAGCATTCATAAGTGGAGGATCTAGTATAATATCCACAAGGTTGTGCACTATCTTGAAAAACATTGTTGTTCTGGTGATGTTGCGCCGGTGTTGGAGGGTGTCCCATTTGAGGTCGATAAGCATGTCGGTGACGCTGCTTGTTCGCGCGTAGTCTTATTTCACGAATCTGGCAGCGCGACGTTGGACCATTTTAGTTGGTAATGAGACCCTAAGAGTGTGGGGACCAGACAGATGAGGCGTATTTAACAGTAGGTCGAATATATATCTTGAAAACATTAGACTTGGCGCTTGGAGGGCTAGATTGTATGTTTCGCCTGATGAAGGACATGGTGAAATTAGTTTTTTTTGGTGATGTTATCGATGTGTTTTTTCGAAAGAAGGTCTGAGTTTTGAGTTCTTTTTCCGTTGATGCTATAGGTGTTGGTGATAGGTTTTCTATTTGTGATTTGGATGACTTCACATTTGTCGGTATTAAAAGCAATCTGCCAATCATCCTCCCAGAATTGGAAACTATCAAGGTCATGTTGAAGTTGGCGTGAGTCCTCAGGGCTACGGATGATTCTATACAGGAGGCAATCATTAGCGAAGAGTCGAGCCGTGGATTGGACTTTGGAAAGTAGATCATTGATGTAGGGCAAGAAAATGAGAGAGCCATGGACGCTGCCCTGAGGGTCACCAGAGGTGACAGGTGAGGAAGCTGAAAAGGAGCCCTCAAGGACAACCTGTTGTGTCCGCGACAAGAAAAAGTCTTCAATTCAGAAGTGGTTTGTGCCTCTTATTCCATAATGGTCCAGTTTCCGAAGAAGACTTGAGTTTGGAACTTTATCAAATGTTTTTGAGAGGTCAAGCAGAACAGCGTCAATTTGATGGTTGTAATCTATTTCTTTAGCTAAGTCATTGATGGTCATTAGTAGATTAGTGTCGCAGGAGCGTTTTCTCTGAACCCATGTTGTCAGAGAGGAGCGATTTCCCTTTTTGAAGACAGGTGAGACAAGGGCGGTTTTTTAGTCAAGTGGAATCTGACCTTGATCCAAAGATAGTTGGAATAGGTTTGCTAGGCCTAGAGACAACTCTGCTGATGAAAGTTTGAGGAGCCTAGTGAGTAACTTGTTTGGGCCTCGAGCCCTGTTTGGCTTGAGATTCGACAGAGGCTTCTGGGCGCCCCTAATCGTGGCATGTATAGGGATTAGAGTTGGTAAGCGACTAGGAGGAAGCGTAGGACCTTGAGCCCTGTCCTCTGAGGTGAACTGGTCGGTCAGAAGTTCAGCTTTCTGTTTACCGTCGCTGTATGCCAACCCATCCTTCTTGATTTAAGACACACCAAAGTTGTCTTTCTTCTTGAATTTGATATAGTTCCAGAAGACTTTTGGGATTTGATGGTCTGGCTGGAGCATGTCTGATATGTGGGCATCGTGACCGGATCTGCATAGGCAATGGGCTTTCCTTTTAATATTTATTATTTGGGCCAGTCAGAAGTGGAGTTTGAGTTCTTGGCACGCTTGAACCACCTTCGTTTCGGTCTGGTAGTTCGCCTTATATCCCGGCTAATCTATGGCTGATTACATCTTTGAGCACTTTGGCGATGTGGGACTTCATCTTCAATGATCTTTTTGCAGCCATTTTTGAAATCACCCACAATCCAAATAGTAGCGTTCATAAATTTATTGCAGATGTGTGAGATGGCTTGGAATAGATGTTTTGAATGTTCTTCAACATTATCAGTTGGTCTGTAAGCTGAGCCGATGATAATGGTCTCTTTATTGATGCATTCAATTTTCTGGAATAGGATGTCACATGGAGTGTTATCTTCGCCTGGTTCACTGATAATGTTTTCCTTAATAAAAATGAGGCTCTCTCCATAGCCATCAGTTCTATCCTTACGGTGGATGGTGTAGTTGCTGTTAGTTGGAAAAACTTCTTCATAAATTGTTGGGTTTAGCCACGTTTCACAGCCACATATGATATCGCAGCTGACAGATTCGAGGAAATTCCAGAAGCTTGCTTTCTTTTTGGAGCTGCAGACACTCTGAATATTTATGCTGGCTAGTTTGATGTTGTTGGTGCGTAGTTTGTGCTTGAAATTCTTTTTAGGACTAGAGCATGACGGTGGGAAGTTTTCCATAAGAGAAGTGCTGTGATTGACCTGGAAATACTGGATATGTCTGATAAGTTGACGCTGGATACGCTCTCTAGATCTAAGATGTCGCTGCTGACAACCGAATGTAGGCTGGTGCCATGGTTTGGTTGATCTGTGTCATTCTCGTGGATGTAGACCGAGTCAGATAGGCTTGAGGAGAAGTTGGGGATACCACAAGAAAAACATGTAAAGCTCATATCGCTGTCAGATTTAGTGTAGGGCAGGAAGACAGCATTATTCAGCTGTATACACTTGGCGTGGTACCATGTCTCACATTCATCGCAGCAGATAGCCTTCTGATTCCAATGGCAGCCTTTCTCACAAACGCCGCATGGGAACTTAAACTTGCGCTGTATTGGTCCAGGGTTCAGTTGGGTGTCAGATGATCGTAGGATTAGTAGACAGCTGAGGTAGCGAAGGTTTTGTTTAGGTTTAAAGAAGATACCCCGGCCGCATAGAGATTAGACTGCATGCAGTGAGGGAATGGGGTCTGTGTTTCACAAACTGGCATATGTGAAAGTCTCCAATATCAAGGAATAACTATCAGAAATCCCTAGGTTGGTTCATGACACTTGGTTGAGTGTACTATTTAATGTGGCAAAGATTGATAAAACCGAAGGTAAAAAGACAGGTTTAGTGATCAGCATTATTCTTACCATGTAGTTCATTGATTTACTGAATGTTTAAGACGAGTTCATGGACATACTTTGCAAGATAATGCATAAATAGTTGTTTATTGTTCAAAGAGAACGAGTGCCGGATGTTGACAATTCGCCGGTGAACAGATGAATTTTGCCTCGCGCGATAATGCACAGCCGGTGCTCCAGTAGGAAAGTCCACTTGCAAATGGTGCACGAAAGAAAAATCGTGTGGTGGAAGCCGATCTTATCTGTTGGGCTCTGGATTTCTATTGAGGAATGTTTAAGTAGTGGGATGGACCCTGATAAGCTTACAAAATAACATTCGATCTTGCTGCGATTTACGTTTCGGAATAATTTTTCAGAGAAGTTTGAAAGTCCGCCTCACTACTACAATGACGAAAAGATAACCCTTGATGATGTGATTATTATCTAAGGAACGAATGGGTACCTTGGCTGTGTGCAGCAGAACAACTTGGCTGAATATCATTCTTTCACTACTGCTATTTCAGCAATGCCAACAAGTTAACTCTAAGTATGTTACATACAAATTTTGTTTTCAATAACACGAGGTTTTTTAATTTTGTTATTTTCAAAATAAATCAATTTTTGATCATACCACATTCAAGAGCCTATGGCCACGAAAATATTGAATTCAACTTGCAAGCTTTACCAAATGAATTGAGCCAAGCATAGTTGCAGTACATTCTGTGTATGTTTGTGTTTTATTAAATAAATGATTATTGTTTTTTTTTAATAATATATAAATTCTATATATAACCTATACACAAAGAATCCGACACCAATGACGAGGACGATTACAGAACACAGGCAAATAGCGACAATAGCCGACTGTGGTAAATCTGTAAAAATATATACATACATTGTTTGAAATATTGACAGAAACGATATTGATTGACACAAGTGTATAATTAAACTGTTAAAATTACAGGCGTAAATCATGGCTTGAGAAACAACACCATTGAAATATAAGATAAGATTGTCATGAAAATAATAGTTATTTAACATAGCTTTTTCTCAGAAATGACAAACGATAGTTGTTAATTCTATTGTATCATTATTTTACAATGTATTGTCAATAATCTGTAAACTTGTCAAACAACAAAAACTACAACGACGACGGTGACAAAACCTGTATCTTTCTAGTTATTCTACATTTATAAAATTACTTAGAGCATAAATTAATGAGAAAACGTTTATTATCAAAGTCAAATTGCAAATGCATCTCTTAAAGATTTGCTCAAATGATATCAGTTTTTTTTGCTTTTCACAATTGTCATTACTCTTTAAAAGGTATTTAGATTTGATATATAGCTTTCGGCGCGAGCCTTGACACCTGACATGTTACTTATTTATTAAAAAAATTAATTAGTCACTGGTTGTAAAAATGTCTAAAACACTTTTCTTTCAACTACTTTAACTGTCCATAAAATGTGATCAAGCGCAAAATGTGTTAGTTTCAAATTGCATTCCATGAATAAAAGGGACTACACTACGTGTTTTCCGACACGACGAGACAGGTGACGAGACTTGAAATATTTTTTCCGAGATTTGTTTAACTGTAGTTATTGATGAAGTTCTGGACGGATTTTCAATTACTTCAATGTTATCCTTCGCAAAGGTTTCCATTTTAAAGTGATTTACATAATAATTGTAAGATCTTCAAATTTTCCATTTTTTATGGCTTTTGGTTTAAATGGCGTTTCCTTAATAATACAACTTCTTTTCGTTCACTGCGTTATAAGATAAAAGTTATACTGATATTTCAAAATTAACCAGTACCGTCAATGACGACTCGCAACTTCTAATTACAAATTATACTTATGAAATAATAATTAGAAGCTAAAGATACATTACATACTGTAAACAACACAGAGCTCTCCGTTAAATCCACAGGCTGGGATGTTAGATGGAGGGCCACCAGAACCTGGCCAGTGTATTGGAACCCCTGGGATAAACTCAAACTTATGTGTCCATCCTAAATATTGCGCAACCACCTGTAGATTATAATAGGAATGAATTTGACAAACAAATCAAACAAATAAGAATGGAGTCAGTAAAACACAACTAATGCTTTTATATATAGAAGCGCGTGTTTCGAAAATATCAAACGTTTCAATTGTGAATCTTAATAGTTCATCTTAATAGGTCATAAAAAGTTCTTGCTTAATTTACTGAGAAAAGCACATAAAAGAAGTTTTGATTAAATATTGACAGTGCATTTACTGCTTGCCATTTGTTACAATTTTCTTTAAAGTAGACTTTTTACATAAAATATTTATAACCGGGCAATCTTTCACATTTAAGTTACATATTTTTCTCTTCATATATAAAAGACCTATA
>NW_026852484.1:0-79780 GCF_026571515.1 Ruditapes philippinarum
AACCCCTTATATATGTTCAATATAAATCGTGTATATGTATATCTAGATAATTCCCTGTTCATTTTTCTTGACTTCCTTATATCTTTTCAATGGAAACTAGTATATGTACTAGATGATCCCCAGCTCATTTTTCACGATCCCCTCTAATCTGTTCCATAATGAAAAAGAGTAAATGTGCATCTATATGATCCTCTTGTAATCTTACGTTATCCTCTTATATCTGTTCAATGAAAACTATAGTATATGTACATCTAGATGAACCCTTGGTCAGCTTACGTGATTATCTTATATCTGTTCCATAATAACAAAAAGTAAATGCACATCTAGATGATATCTTGGTCATCTCACGTGATCCCCTTATATCTGTTCCGAAATAAAAAAGTCTATGTACATCTAGATGATCCTCTGGCCATCTTACTTGACTCACCTTATATCGTACCTGTTCAATGGAAACTACAGTATATGTACATCTAAAAGATCCCCTGGTCATTTACCTAATCCCCTAATAAAATTGCTTTAAGAGTTCAGTGTTTATGCATCTAAAAGATCAGGTGATCCTTGATATATGTTCTATTACAATTAATATACAACTTACAACTGTATATGTACATCTAGATGATTCCCTGTTCATCTTACATTATCCTCACATACGACATCTTCTATCAAAACTAGAGTATATGTTCATGTACATGATCTCTTTGTCCTCTTATAATGTGATCCCTCATTTATCTTTCATAATAACATCTAGATGTCTACATTGTATGTACATTAAGGTGATCCATTAGTCATCTTACGTGATATCCTCACATATGTTCATATGCTAATTCAATTATTAGGCATATGAATGAGAAAACATTATTGTACGATTGTATGTCCTGAAGATTTTAAAGCCTATTTCTATTTTTAGACATACGTATGTATTTATTAGAAGGATTAAGCATATGCACTATTTCACAGTGACACTGTTTTTTCCACAGATGTATAGTCTCTTTTTAATAAGGATGATAACGCTTTATCAGAAATTCGTGCTTGATTTATAGGCGGGGCGAAATATGCAAAATATACTCTCACTGGATCTCCCTTTTCCGTTTACCTCTTCGCTGACACGATTGAGCAATGATTATTGTTATAATTATACTACTTAACTTTTGATCAGCACCATATATTTGAGTGTGAATATTTTTTGGGATAATTTTATTAACGCCGTGCGAAAGGTTTTAAATGTTGATTTACTTTTTTATCAATTCAGCTAAAGGACGAATTTGATCCTATTATAGTACAAGAAATCAGTGAAAAAATTGTGCAAGCATGAAACTTAGCATGGTGGCAGGAAATAATATTTAAAATTATTTAAGCCTGGGATCCACTTTTTAAAAATCCAAGATGGCCGCCAAAATCCAAGATGGCCACCAAAATGTACAATTTACTTGAGACATGACAAAATAGAGTTATTTATGCCATGAAAATTATTTAAATTGACATTGTAGGTCAAAAATAGTAATTTTTTGGACAATTGCTTTAGTAACAAATTCAATATGGCTTCAAAATCCAAGTTGGCCACCATTAAATGATTTGGTTTTTGGACAAGTTGGCCACCATTAAAAGATTTGGTTTTTGGACAAATTTTCATGAGAAAGAAAATTCATATGACCAATACTCTTCATACATATAGCACACTAATAATTAAAGTGGTATCCCTGCATAAAAACTGCACACAAGTGTACATTCACATAGAAAAGAAAACTTATTTACGGATCAAACCATGCGAGCTCGATATTTCGAAGAATCTGAAGCGATATTATACACAAAAGGCGTCGGCTTTACAGTTTGGCTGAGGTTTTGCATGCAAGTTTTTTCTTTTAAAAGAAATACATTATGGAAAAGGTTAATAACTCTGTCATGGATTTTGACAGAATTATGGCCATTCTAAATATAGCGAATTCTTCATTATCTAGGTTCTTGTTTAATTTTCAAGCACTTGCGCACTTTACGATGTCCTACAGATAGCTCTTGTTAATGTACATGATTCTGACACCATGCACAAGCGCTGATTGCAGTAACGGCCCCCAGTTACCTTATCATCAAACATAACACACAATCGAGTTAAATTCAATACCGAACCGGTTTCTTTTTGCTGAAAACAACATATCGTAGAATCACCAAATCAGTTGTATACTTTTATACAAGAATGTATGGAATGCCGTGACTGTCTTATGTGATCAATGTTTTTGCTATCTTGTGAAATGATGATACTATTTTGTCATTTAAGCATGTAAACATGTGCAAAGAACATGTTAACTCGTCAAAGTATCTTGATGACTTGAGCAAACGACATGTTAACTTGTACATAGTACAGTTACCATGTCCAGTATTTCAGTCACTTTCTGTAAGTAGTAACGAAGGAAACTCTTAATTTGGATACGCCGAGCCATCCAGACATTACAATTTAAAAAATGTACTGCTTTCCCGCAAACAATTCTAATATCGGTCAATATCATAGCAAATCGGTTATTGCCGGGAGAAATTTTTCAAAATCTTGGATTTTATATTATTTACATTTACTCATCATTTACCGCTTTGTGTACTAAATTCCGGTTATATACGGTTAAATATTATTGAAAACCGAATATCGTGAAAAATAACATTCTGGAAATAACTGATTAATTACGATATTGACCGATGGTACACATTTTTAAGCGGGAAAGCATTAGAGTAAGACTACCTTAAATAAACAAAATGGGATATACATTTGTCGTATATACGAACAAAAACAAAACTACAATAATTATGAAGTGCACATGAAGTACAAAATTTATGACAGGGTCTCATGAACATTTGCTCCTTTTGACAAAGTAGGACAACAAATTCAATGCACTTTTGTGTTATCCGATTAGTTGTTTGACTGAACGAGAAACTCATCAGTTAATTATTTAAACGGATGTCAGAAATATATATTTGGTACACATTAAATATAAGGTTACATTGATTCTTTCGCGCCCTTCTTGCTTCGCAAGTTACAGCTGGTCTGTCGTTAGCTAGTTTGATGGATTGCAGAGTGTGGGGTCATGATATATTCCAATCAGGAAACAATAACAAATTCTTTCACAAATATGCAGAATATAATTAAAACATGTTTGGGTGATGATCTCAGCCAAGTTCATATCTGCTGATGCTACACAGTTCAAGATGTTATCAAATATTTAAACACTTATGTATTATACAAAAACATAATATGTTGAACTTTTTTTTATGATTGCTTCACTGCTTCACAAAATGGTAGGACTGTGATCACTCCCGTGTAAACTTCTCACGATGTTACCAAATCAAAATGCCATCAAATGTTCCATTTACATAAATATTAATAGTAATTAAACTGCTTCATATTATAAATCTGGTAAGATATAGAAGTTAAAGGTTAAATAACTGAAATATTCAACCATATTAATGACGTTGCACCTATTTAGACCAGCTGAGCAGGTCCTCCGTTAATTTTCACCAATAAACGACTTACTCGACCGGAGTTTTATTTGGTAAACGCATAACATTATAGTGTTAATGATTTTATGTTTATATTTTTATTGAGGACACACAAAACACATTGTGTCGGTCGGCAGCTATTTCTGCTTTGTATTCAAGTCGTAAAAGACTTTACATCCGAAAAAAATACTAATTAAAATAGTTATGAAAAAGTAACGATTGCGCTGTGTATAAATGTTATGTGGTATTTCAAGTTTCTTCTATTTGGCATTTATTAACGTTAACAACTTGGGTGGGTTCAGCAAGCATTCTTGAAAACCATACGAAAACACTTAGGATATGATGCCTGCTTTTTAAATTTATAGTTTACATTTTATCTATGATATGCAGGTTTCATAACCTCTGATTTTCTGTATCTCTATTTCCAAAGATAGCCCTAAACAACAAAATTCTAAATATTGCAGGCTCGGTATGTTTGAACCTGTTCATGGGAGGTGATCGGAAGTGTAAGTCGTTCAATTCTGTAAAAATAATAACATCTTAACAACTTGCATGCACAAATAGAAGTAAAGAATATGGACAATTATTGAATCGTTTTATTCCTTATGTAATTAATAATAAACATTTACGTAACATTATTTTCGTAAAAGAACACCGGTGAAGGATGGCCATCTGTTCTTATTTGCAAACATTTCGTTTGATCCGTTTGTACTCTTAACATACACTCGTTAACCCGTCTTAAGTTGTACCGGAACCATTGCCGAAGTGCAACTACTTGTTGTGTTCCATCCTGCCACTGTTGTAATTGCTAGTGTAGTATATTCATGTACAATAGCTGCGGTCATATGTTTTGTTAGGGCAGTACAAACGTTGACGCTGAATTGGTACATACCAGACACAGGGGCTGTGAAGATTCCAGTGCAATCATCATAACCGCCACCTTCATTAAGTAATACGACAGGAAATACGATAGTTTGGTCGTGGCTGTAACTTACCCTTGTACTGTTATATGCGTTAAACACTACTTTCGAAACTGAGACAAAATCATAGAAATTTTAAAATTAGTCAAGTCTGTTTATTATGAAAATAATACAAGAAATAGCGTAACATGATTTTATAAAATAATTATAATCAAATAATGTTTATGTCAAAATCTTTGTAGCAAAAATATAATTTTAGAAATCACTTTTTACATTTATTGTGAGGAAATATCTCTTACTGTTATCAAACTGTATTAATAGCATCTTTATTTTGCGACCCGACAAGTTTTTAAATAATGTGAAATAACATTGTAAAACTCAGATAAGTTAGCCAGATATTTAGTGTAAAATATAAAGCTGAAGTTTACCACATCCCAGTGATTCTGCTGTTTCCAGACTAACCGACAGCAACATACATATCTGAAATTTCACTTATAGAGTAAAGTTATAAAACAATGAACATTTAACAACTTTGTTATGGTTGTTTTATAGATATTTTACTTGTTACTAGCACAATAGCTCTAGTGATACTAAGAACTCAACGCTCAATATGTTTTGACTGAGTATTTGCATTAAGTATTACACTGGAAAGAAGTCGACATACCAAAGTAGGAAGTATTAATTTCCTCATGCTTTACTGATTGGCAATTTCCCAAAGCAAGACTGAAATTAAAGAGTATTTTTCTTCTGAAAGTGCAAAAAAATAGCATTACTTAACGGCAACAACAAATGGTAAAATGTTGTTTTGTTGCAAATTCATATCTGGTGCTTCTTATTTCTTTCTTGATATTGTCAACATAATTTGTAAATTCATCTATTTAGTTTACATGTACTTGGTAAGTTACTTTGTGAATATCACCATCAATCCCAGCAAACACCCGACGTTGACCCAACGTTGGATCAACGTTGAATTTTGGTCGCGACGTCGGTGACCTTCATACAACGTCAAATCGACGTTGAATCCCCGACATCTAACAGACGTTTCATTTTGACGTCGACTCGATGTCGGGTTTTGGTCGGTAATCTGATAATAGGTAAATTTAATTTTGAAACCAATATATATATAAATGAAAGCATAAACAGCGAGAATTTTAAGTTTAAGTTTAGAAAGGGAACATTATATATTTATTTTCTCCATCAAAACAACAGTATCACATGGGTGGCTAACGTACGATATTCGAAAGGTGGCGCTCTGTAAACGGATAGTCGCAGATCCGTATGAAATATATTTGCTCTATTTTCGTTTAAATAATATCTTATCTCCTCGAATTAGTCTAAGAAGTGTTTATATAATTTACAATGAAGCTGTTATCATTTTTGAGGGCTTCATTTTATAGTGATAAATAATTTAGTAAATTCGAATTTGCATCTTATCGGATTTGAAATTCAATTGTATTGGCGGACAAAAAAAACGACGGGTTGAAAGACAAAGTTGTATATTCCAAACAAAAGAAAAAGGTAGGAAAACATTATATATTGTTTTTCAATGCTAATTTACTGCATGTTTGCATGGATTCGATGGTTATTTGATCATTGAGATGTTTGACTGGTAAAACGTAATGTAACGTGATTTCGCGAGATAAATATTTTTGTTTCCACGTAAGAACACTTTATCATTTGCTATAGAACAGTTTGTATAATCGGATCATTTTTCCCACACTATATCGCCATGCCAAATAAATGCACAATCAATGGTAGGAAATCAATAAAAAGTTAAATGCAGTACGTAAGACTCTTATTATTCAAATGCTGGTAAATAAAATTTCCTCTTATTTCTTATCAGCATGAGTTTCCCTTATATGAGGGGCCAGTCATTTACACATGTATCAGATGCAGTTTGATTTTGATATCTGTGTAGTTGTTAAACTACTCGTTATTAATTGAAGTACTTTACCCATACTGTTAGCATACCATGTGTTTCTTATATTATAATAATGATTCATGGCATTTGATACATGTAAATGATACCACTTTGGTAAGATATATCTGAAAGCACATTGTATTTGACAAGTTATCTTCTTATTAATGTAATCAAACAACATATTATCAATCAGAAAACACATTATCATAGTTATAAATCAATAAAAGTAATAGTTTGTTAATTAGCCTGTTTATCAACAAGTTGTATGCTCGTATCATAAAACGTTTTTACACTAAGCCAGTCTGTCCTATATACACTTAGCAGACCAGATCATGCTGGGCAGAGATGATATCTATAAAAATGACAGTAACGTGTGAATTTCTTTGATGTTGTATGAGCATTTGTACAAAGTACATTGAATATAAAAAATAACAATATCAATTTTTGCGGGAGTAGAATTAATTTCATTTTGGTATTTGTTATTTCAGTTTTTCATGCGCTTATGAGTTAACTAAGATTAATAGTAATTGGATTTTGCCTATTGTATTAGGCGAACATCCTTCCACCATATGGTTAAATTCTAAAACGATAATATTTCGTCTTTCAGATTGTGAAAATTATGTTAATTCATCATGTGTCAAAAGTTCAGGAGGAAGATGAAAATATTTAGAGGAAAAGAAAAATGAAACCTACCAAGATTTTGTGACAGGTATATTTCAAAATATTATAGAAAATACAGTGATCTTATTACCCTTGATTTTATAATGAAATTCACGAAGCCGTTTTTATCAAAATTAATAGATATATACAGTAGGTACACGAAACTACATGGTTTAAACTAAATTAAAAATAATAAGTATCTTTTTAAGTAGTTGGAGTGTTTTGTTAGAATTTCGTTTAATTATAATATGTATAAGTGATTTATTTCTTGCACTTGTAACTGATTATTTTAAATTTTTTTAATTTCAGAAAGTGTGATGAGATCTTAGGTTGGAGACGGTAATGATACACTTATAGTATGCCCCATGCAGATCGACATATAGTGTAGGAGGACGAAAGAAGCTAGAATACTAATGAAGATACATGAACATTGCTATTTATAGTTATAACAAAATATTCAGAATATTGTTCCATTTAACATTCAGATCTAGATTCAGTTATAAAATACAAAGACAAATATACAACTAGTGAGTTGGATAGATGATTGAAAAATCCCAAACTCAGAGTGATCAGTTCAGTGGTGATATAAGAAAAAACACATGCATGGATGTTTGCTATATAAAATGTCAGTGTTAATATTCAAGAAAGATTTTGTTTATCTTATTTCTAAAACATGCTTAATTAATACATATAGCGTTATTAAAGTACATACCGTCAAGTTTAATAGTTTCAAAAAATATTATGTAAATCTTGCATTTGTTATAGTACCACATTTCTTGTTTTTGTACTTGTGATTCCGAATATAAAATAAATTGCTAAAATCATAAGAATGCTTATTTATTAACCCTATTAAAGAGCTTCAAAATGAAAAAAAAAATCATATTCCAAAAGTTTTGAATGAGGTTAAATTATTGTCAGAAAATTTGGTCAGATAAGGTTGGTATATGGTCAGATAATGGTCAGAAAAGGTTGGATTATGGTCAGAAAAAGGTTGGATTATGTCCAAATAATGGTCAGAAAAGGTTGGATTATGGTCAGATAATAGTCAGACAAGGTTGGATTATGGTCAGAAAAGGTTGGATAAAGGTCATTTTATGACGTTGTATAGACGTCGGTTTCTGACGTCTAAAAAACTTTCAAATCCAACCTTCTGCCAACGTTTTCCCAACGTCAGGGTCTAACGTCAGTACAACGTTGGTACAACGTCTTTTGTTTGCTGGGAATGCATACCTAAAGTTATAACTTCATGTGCGCAAGCGCTGTACATTACTGCTTCTTTTTTTGAATACTTATGAGCTGGGAATTTCTATTGAGCATACACGTATTAAATAGAAATATCATAAATTAAAACAATATCTTTATAATACATGTATAAATTATTGTGATTAATATAGTATAACTTTTTATGCAATTGTTATTTTCTCTTTGCGCATTGTACTTGTGAAAAAAATGTAATTTCATTATGCTAAAAGGGATTTTCTTAAAAGCGAGGTATTTTACGATAACTAATATAATGTCGAGTTGTACGTATTTGTCATCGTATTCGAGTGTTTAAGTCTTTACATTGCATCAGATGAACAAAGTAGAGAAAACAAAACCCCTACAGAAAGCCCAATACGACAAAACTGACATTGTTGCACGCCCAGTTTGGTTTAGCCTGTTCATGGACGGTAGTGCTTATCGCAAGCCGCCGTCCCAGCCACCTTACATCCGCTTTAGCAGGATTCAACATTTAAAAACATACTATATCCATCTTTGCGTGAAATACTTTAACTGCAGAAATTTTTTGAAACTGAAGTTGCCGTTCCTATTTTTTTGTCAAATCGATTTGGTTTATTCTAACAAAAACTGTCCGTTTTTAGCGACACTATGTTATAATATTGTGATAACCTGTAACGTGTAGAGATTAAACATAACATATTTTCTCTGGGTGTATTCAAACATTTATAATACATTTCAAAAGATTTTGTGTAGTAATGTTTATTTTCTATGGCTTACAGTCATCTAGTTACCGGATAATCTCTACGGCAAATAGTTCACTTTTTTAACATAAGCGACACCAAATAGTTCTCTTCAAATGTAACAAAGTTAACTGTTTCTGATTTGAAATAAATATCTATAAGTAAGATTTTTTTGCACATTGTCATTTTCATTACTGTAACCAATTAAGTTTATTTCACTACAATTGCATAAACTCGATGTTTAAAGACGGTGTGATTTGTTGATTCTAGAATAAGAAAGCCACGTGTTCGAAGTAATACTTAATCTGACGACTCCGTTTCAGAATCAAGCAAAAACTAATAAATTTCTTCTTTAAGGAGAAATACTTAATGGCGACGGTAGCTATGGTATAAAACAAAGTTTCTTCACTTTTAATAATGCTGAATGAAGATGATGGATTGATAAATCATGTAGCATTTAATAACGAAATAGAAATCCCTGCATTGGCGATTTCAACAATGTACGTTAAAAAATTTATTACTAAAACCTACAACGAAAGTCGACATCTTTGTATCACGTGACTCCTCTTCTAACTCTGTCATTCCACTTCGCCGAAGAATTGATTATATGAGAAAAAAAATCAGACAGAATTGTTTAATCGAAATTGCTTCAGAAAAGCTTCTAGGAATCATTTCAAAATCGCATTCAACTCAAGTCAGGAACTCCAACGTTGCTATGACTAAAGGACATATTTTTGTTTACCAAAACAGGCACAACGTATGTTTTTATGAAAACAATCACGATTAAAGAAATAAATAAGATTAACTAAGTGAAAAACGTAACTTTGTTTTAAAATGTATCACAGATAGCTACTAAAGGTTGTTTTGAAGAATTCCATGACACTGAAAGCGATGCCTTAATTTATTTCCTTAACTTCGATCGAGACATCATGAACACGATGCTTTTCTTTCCATTTTATAGTCATATTAAACCCGTAAGCTGTAATTGCCTTTAGGACTTTGATTTTCAAATATCAAGTTTGAGCATAATAATGATATCTTTAACATAAACTGCTGAAATTTAAGATGAAGTCATATAAAGTGACAGTCCTTTTCAACAAAGGCATACCAGCACAATTAAAAACCTTATCTGTTCAAAAATATGCCAATCGTTACTCGAAAACGATTTATGGTTTATTTAAAAAGCAAATATCACAAACAAATTTAAACATTTCAACTAGTCCTACTTACATAACTTCATCAACTAGGTCTACATAACATTATATTGTTTCAAAACAAAAACATTTCTAGTTTTTATAACGTACAAATTAAATAATTGTCAAATAAATGGTGCAGTTATAAGCATAATGACACTTTAATGAAATATAACATAATCCTGTATTATTGAACCACAGACTAATGATGTAATAAATAATTGTTGTCGTCTGCTGGTGTTAATCAATATAACATATAAACTCATACAACTTATGCATATTATAATATATATATTTATATATAATTATATAATGTTGCAGAATAAATGTGAAAATTAGCTAATGATATTCTGTACTCACGTGGATCACTGACTGGACTTCTTAGTTGTATTTGCCTGTTTTCTGTTGCATATTC
Organism: Ruditapes philippinarum; assembly: GCF_026571515.1. Classification (NCBI taxonomy): domain Eukaryota; kingdom Metazoa; phylum Mollusca; class Bivalvia; order Venerida; family Veneridae; genus Ruditapes; species Ruditapes philippinarum. The sequence continues at coordinate 10,548 of NW_026852484.1, forward strand.
GATGCTGAATTTATATTGTTTGTCTTGTAACATATTGCAACATTTCAAAAGCAAAATCGGCTGTTAAAACAACAAAAGATTTGATTCAATGCCTTAATGTTTTGTTTAATAACAATAGTATAAAAGAACCAGAGATGAGTTTGAAATACAAGTTTTGAAAGCAGTTGCTTCAATTTTTTAAAACCACGTCCCCCAAAAAATTTTCTAAAAATTTTTAAAATAACTTTTGGGTTTCTGCCCCACTTTTACGACGGGGAATTTTTAACTTTAAATTCAAAAATAAAACAAACCATTAAAGACAATTTGTTATATCAAAAATTTCAAAAAACGTTTAAAAATGTTGATAATTTTTACTATTAAAAATTTTAAAACAAAAGTTTTAACCCAATGGGGAATTTGGCCAAATTTGGCAAAACATGGTTATTTTTTTTCCTTGGGGGATTTATTTTTCAAAACATGACAAGAATTTTAACTTGGTAAGATTTTAAAAACATCACATTTTATATTTTGGGGGCGTTTTTTAAGGCCCATCGCTTTTTAAAAATTTGGGTTTGGCAAATTTTTAAAAACATCCCCTTTTTTATACTAGGTTGCGATTTTAATGCATCGCATTTTATATTTGGTGGCGATTTTAATGCAACGTATAAACATATTTTAGGTTTCCAGCTTTATTGATGGATGAAGATCTCAGGTGCATGTCTGTCACGAACGGGAACATTAGTGGAACAACCGAAGTTCCTTCAGTAAGCTAGCTGGATACCTTCCTCACTGACGTGCTCTGTTACATCATTTCAAAAAGTAATATTTCAAATGGATATAAAACAGATCATTTTTAGTAACTATAACGATAAATGATAATGCAGTGAAAAAAGGTCCTGTCTGACTATTTTTAAATTGATCAATTCTTTATTGATAGAAGAAAAGTGCCATAGACAAAGAAAAGAAACAATAAGGATAAAAAATACTGACAACTTAAAACAACGAACAAAACAATGAATATAAATTGCATAAAGTCATGATGTTAAAAATTCTAGAACTTAAACATATTTATTAAGATCGTGTAAATGTTTCGATTTTGAGAGCACGTGCTATCACATGGAACAATATAAAAAAGTAAATACTTTTCTATATTTTTTCCCAAAAGCATGGTGTAAGAAAAGGTTGTACACAAGTCAAAAGTAAAAAATATATTACAGAAGCAAAATAAATATAGAAAGAAGAATATCATTTTTAAAAACTTTTACAAATGCAGACACCCACATTATTTGAATATAAACTTCTTTAATACAACTATTATTAACATTTTATACAATGGGTGAAACATCTTTTCACTGATATTTCAAGTTTTATTGCAAATAACGGTCATTTCTCAGACCTTTTTACCATAGAAAGGTGTGTTCGATATAGATGTCTTTTATCATCATCAATATGTATCGTATGTGTAGAAATTTTATCCAATAACATAAAAAATATGTAAAAAACAAAAGAAATTGAAATCACACATTAAGAAAGAAAAAAACCTTTATTGCACATAATGAAATTTTTCTAAGTGATGATTCAGTAAAGTATTCCGAAAAACATGCTTAATATGTTATTACAGAATTAGGTAAAACTTCCGGTTTAAATCTTAATTTTAAAACATCTTCAGTATTACGAGTTAGGTCTTTTAAGAATACTAAAGTTTATTGTAAAATAGAGAAATCAAGTGGACATCTGATTCAGCCAAATACATTAGGCATTTTATATTCATCAGATTACAGTAAAGATACAATTTGAACATTAATTTAGAACCCGAAGTTAAGGAATGTTTCAATTGCTTAAAACAATGGCAGCCACGTGCACAGACAGCGCTTTTTAAATATTCTGATGAGAAAAAAGAAAATGATGATAAAAAGTTTGCATTGCAAAATTAATATGACCCTTTTTAAGTATTAGCAAATCCATCCTCTTGAAAGATGGGGGGGGGGGCGGGGGGGGGGGGGGGGGGTCACATTCAGCCATGATCACGATAAAAACAAAGAAAACGTAAAGACATTATAAATAATTACTGAATTTCGATCATTAAAAATGACAATCAATTAGTTTAGTACTATTAAAAGTGGTACGATAAATGCATACTTTATATAAAACATTTTTATGATTAAAGGGAAAAGGACTTTGATAAATATGATGCTTTAAGATAAAAACTTTGCTTATGCATGATGAAACTTCTTAGATATTTATATGTTTAAGCTAGACAGTTGAAGAATGTATTGCAACAAAGATGAGAAATTCTAGTACGACGGACAGCGGAGATCTCGGAAATAAGTAGGCGTAGTTTTCTTTCAGTTCAGATCTGACATTTTTCTCGACTCTGGTGAATGAGGTGAATTCTTTCTTAGTCTTTTTGTTTTTGTGCCTTCGAGTTAAAATTTCTAAGATAAATCTCAACAAACTCTTCAATTAAATAGTTCTTAATATTTTAATTAGCTTTTTTTTTGGAATTTGCATTTTGAGTTTCATCTCTGACCAGGTTATTCTATGATAATTTACCTAAGATTCTATGTGATTAATTACCATACAAAACTATTCAAAGTACTGATGCATGCTGAATCAATATTGCACGGAATAAATTTTTTTAAGGCAAATTACAGTTAAAATTCAGATTTAAAAACCATTGAATAAACAGTTACAGAATTATCGATTTGATATAACAGTATTTAATATACACTATAACATTTCATCTTTATACAACAAATTTCTTACCACTTAACGTTTTAATACATTTGGACGATATGAGCCGCGTCACGACAAAACCAACATAATGGGTTTGCGACCGACCAGCATGGATCCACGCAGTCTGATCAGGATCCATGCTGTTCGCTTACAAACCCTGTAACAAGTAGAGAAACTGATAGCGAACAGTATGGATCCTGATTAGACTGCGCGGATGCGAAGGCTGGTCTGGATCCATGCTGGTCGCAAACCCATTATTTTGGTTTTGTCGTGACGCGGCTCATATCAGGTTTTAAGGACTAACTTGGTCACTGGTCTCTTAGGCATCTTAAGTGGAAAAACAACATACATGTATATGCACGAATATTGATAATATAAGCATAGGATTTTTTCCTTATGTTTTTTTATCATTTGTTTTGTATAAAAAGTTTTTTATAAACACATTTAAAATGTCGGTACTTTACTTTTGTTTTTTTATCAAAAGACATGGCAGCATTCATGTTTTTAATTTCTCGCCAAATTGTATGTTTTATATTAGCAAATCAATAAATCTAAACAGGTTGTTCATATTTCAATATTTTCAATAAAGCGTCGATATTCGTGTCGCTATAATTCAAATTTTGTACTTGTGCCTTACACGAACTATAACACGGATAACTATTAATAGAAATAGGTTTTGCTATATTTATAATTGTTGATAACACTCAAACGTTATTTTTTTGTTTTTGTTTTGGGTTTTACGTCACATCGACACAGTAAAGGTCATATCAAGACGTTCCAGCTTTACTAGTGGAGGAAGACCTCAGGTGCCTTTCCGTGCATTATTTCAGGTACGAACGGGCACCTGAGTAGAACCACCGACGTTCAGTAAGCTAGCTGGATAGCTTCCTCACATGAAAGAATCCAAGGTTCCTGTCGGGATTCGAACCCAAAGCGGTGAAGGGCAAGTGATTTGAAGTCAACGACCTTAACCACTCGGCCACGGTTATTTTTAGTATTTTAGTAATTAATATAAATATTGGAAAAAAGGCATTTTAGGGCAAAACATATTAGAACAAGAACAATATACGAACTCCCTGAAGAACACACAAAACAGCTAAATTAAAAATATTTCAGACCCGGTGTAATTGATCCTGTTTGTAAATGCAAGCTACTGTCCACGTCCCGAGCACTAGCTTAATATAACATTCATACTAACCGCTGTTTTAATGTGACACGTTCGTGCCTTTTCTGGAAAAGCGGCGTATGATTCCCAAATAAAAGAATGAATGTGTGCCATAAACGAGAAATCAATGGGCGAAACTGTATACAAAAAAATCTGTAGACTTAATAAATACTAATTAAAATAAAAAGCAATATAGCATGAGATTCATTAAACTTAATTAAATTAAAAAAAATAATGGAGCCACCCAACAAGAAAAGATGATCAAATGGATGAAATTAAAAATCTCACGAACATAAAAATAATATCATTCTTGTATATTTAAGGATACGAAACATTACATCTCTAATTGAATGTACGTGGCGACTTTATACAGCCCCACAAAAAAGCTGATGTGATAATGATATAGAAAAAAAACAACACTTTGTTATCATGAGACAATTAGTGATTCAGTTATGAATTCTGTAGAACGTGATATGTGATCTAAACGTATAAATACACTTTATTTTATTTGCAAGGTGCTGTCTTATATATAATATTTCGGGTAATTGTTTAAGTTTGTATGCGTGCTTGTATAAGAAATGATATCGGTCTCAGTGGTGCTTATTGGCTATATTGGCCATTAAAAACCTGTCTTGAGTTTTGGTACGTAGCAATTGACCTTGTATGAACAAAGAAAACTGGTTTAAATCAAATTGAAAATGAAACTGTCATTAGAAACAATGTGAATATACCTATTTTGTTTAGCCCTTTCAGCAATGAAAGTAGAAACTAGTAAAAAATAGAACATAGACATGATACAGATTAAATTACATCCCAGCATTGGGAAACGCCGCATAACGAAATGAATTGAAATGTAAGGTGGCTGATTGTGTCATGTCTTATTTTCGCCTCGCGGTAACCTGACGAAAATTATGACAAAGTAACCATTTTGTCGTGTTTTCTTGCTTTCGCCTTGCGCCCCGCGTTGTTTCTGTGAGCAAAAACTTTTCACTCATTGCTTAGTACTAGTTTCTTCCAGGAACAAGTTTTAAAAGCATTTATTTTCTTGAATTTAATACGTTTAGAACCTTGCAGGTTTTTTTCAAAACGCCTTACGAAAGATGCAAAAATTTTCAATTTAGCTCAATTTCACGTATATATTTCTGAACAAAATAAATACTGTCAGAATTTTCAAATACATGTACATGCACCGAAATAATTCTTCTATGCTGAAGATTTATGCGCTAAATTTGTAAACAAAGTCACAGGCAAGTTTTAAAAAACATGTATAAACCGTGGTAATATCCGAAAATGATGTTGTAAAGGCAGCTATAGTTATTTTTTCTTTAAATCATGATACACATCTATATTTCTACTTGTTTACAACGAAACTCGGCTACAACAAAGCCGTCGGTACATTATTTCGCTATATCATGGTTTCTTATAACAATTACAAGGAAAATTTATCACACAAACAACTATTATTTACCAAACATTTACTACATTACGAACACAATATGTAATTTTTTCTCGATGTTTCGTATATCTGCATTAATAAACGTTCAAGGTGATTATCGTCAGAGTATTATGCGCATCAAAAAGGAAGACATAATATGAGATACGTTTGGTTTTTTTTCACGGCCTGTCTATAATATATCTGGATTATGCATAAAATAAACATAAATTTGCGCTAGTAAGATCGCGTGTTTCTACAAAACAGAGGATTGAAAATAACGACAATTATCACATCAGATCGTTTTAAATAAACTATCCTGATTTTCTTTAAATTCAGAAAACATATTATTTTAAATATATGGAAGTGTAAATGCTTGGAAACAAATGGTACGAAATTAAACGTTTAAAAGGCACAATAACAAACAGAATATTAATGAGGTAAGATAAGTTAAATCTATAAGAAAAGATTTTTAATTAAATTCACACATTGCATGGTACATAACTAAAGTACATTTTTCGAAGTTTATTGACTAAGACAGAATTACATATCTCGCATGAGAAGAACGCATTATTTTTAATACATAATGGCCTATGCTGCTATAAGGGATTCTTGTTTATTTGCTAACAGTTGTACAATACCAATAATCTTATAACATTATTGTAACTGTTTTACAATGTTTACACTATATTGCAAATTTTTATTAGCCAATTATCTGAACCATCTTTTCATTTGTTGCCTTTATGTAATAAGTATAGTTTAAGTAGTTTAGTATTTTGTATGGAAGTTTAACTGCTACTTTCTTGACATTTGCTACTGTTATGAAAAATAATTTCACAATTCTCTTTCAACTGGTTATAAGCATCTAAAAAGACTTTTATTACTACTCATGTTTGCCCTTTCTAAAGAAATAAAAATAATTTTGTTTCTGAGGTATAATTTGCTTTAAAGGAGTTATATATCGACATAGAGGTAGAATAAACTACTTAAACATTTCACGATTATAGAATAACTTTAAGCAAAAATAAATGGGAGAAACAATTAAATCACCAGCTGACCAAGTGTAAAGTTTTGTTTACATCTTAGATATGTGATTAATATACCAAGTGGTACTTGTGACTTTTTCATAAAGAATAACTGTTAAAATTATTTTGCTGCAATTTTGTGTTGCTTTTCCAGGTGAAAGTCTGGTTTTGATGTTATTTAATCTGAGGAAGGGTTTGGTCAATAAATTATAAACAAGGCAGGGCAGGGCAGCACAGTCTGAGTTTTATGCAAAATGTAAATGAATTATTCTCAGTTTTAAAACTAGCCAGTTATTGTTTAGTTTACACTATTTTTTTTAGGTATTAGCATCTTTTGTTATCTCAAATCCATATATATATAATATGAGGAAGGGTCAACACAACAAACGTCTTTGATCATTATTTACACCCAAAACAAACACATCATGCATTGATCATTTATTAAAAAATATCCTTACATACGTCACGTATATGTAACAATAATATACATCTAGCAAGCACAAGCTCTAAACAAATTAAGAAAAGCATTGATGCAAAGCATCAAAGGGCGTCCAAGCAATAAATGCAGCAGGTGAGGATGAACTTGTAGACATCTGATGACCAAATATTCTTATAATATTTTCAATGGTTAATTGGTTTTTACCAGAATTGTATAATATTTATGAATGGGCGAACGAAAGACAATTGTTCATCATGAACTTTGGTAGGCATGCTAGAGATTATAATATTAAATGTTGTTTTTTTCCAGGAGAACTTGAAATTTAATCCATATTAACGATTATATCCAAAATATACAGGTCTATTATATCCAAAATATATCCCCTATATGGTATTAGTATATTTATACTATATAGGGGGTATTTTTAGATATTATGGATATTATCATTAATATTGGTTATTTGATAGAATTTCAAGTTCATGTGGTATTTTCTTTGGAACATACAAAATAGTAGCCAAAAATGAAAAAAGTCTGTTAATTGATTTATTGGTAGGTCGATCTACTATTTTAACGAATTACTTAAACTAACTCGTCTGACTCATCGGTGTGTTTACATTCCCGTCAATAAACCCATAACAACTCATGTTAAAATTGCAGACGAAAGTTTCTGTTGTTAAAATGTCACAATATACGGCAAAATAACATTCCACTCAAACTACCATAAAATCGATTACCTTCATACAAAATTTAAAAAAATCCGGGAAACCAGGATCGATTTTAGCTAAAGAGACTTAAACAGCGAATAGGTTTTTATAGCACACTACTGCAAGACCTTTTAAATGTCGCACAACGTCAAAATAAAAGCGACATTTAATGTTATGAACTAGGTCTATTGAAATATTCACGGTAAAAATGTCATAAGTGCAATCAGGGCCGTCAAAGGAAAGCCGGAAAGAACCTTCGGAAAAGCAATTTCAAAATAATAATACCATGATATAACAATTCGTAAAAATGGCTTACTTATTTTTTTTCTATAGATTTATAAAGAGTGCAATTAACTGTTTGAATATGTTTGCATTTCATTTCCTGCGAAATTCTCCAGTTCGTTATTTATTTCAATAGCGCGACACCAATGACCGTTTCGTTGAACTAAAACTACTTCTATAAATAGATTCTCGGACTTTCACAATGTTAAGGTCATCATTCTATTTATAGGTACAGCAAGCCGCAAAACATAATTACCCGGTGTTTACTACAAAATGATTAACAGATTAATAAAAAAAACGAAGAGCGTGATTAATTGACGGATAAGATAATTTCATTTGAATATGTTTGCATTGCGAAATTCTCCAGTTCGCTATTCACTGTACATATCGCGACATTTCAATTTTGATAATCAAACACCCTCATATCAGTCGGAATGATCGGCTATTATGACCGACGAAAAGGCCTGAGAAGTTGCAATTGCCCTTTCACAAAATCTGATTTATTCCATATAGGGCGTCGCGCTTCGGCGCGGACGCCAATAAAACAGGACAGATAAATCGCCACAAAATAACGAACACAAAATTGATTATTTTATGACATTAAGATACAGTATAAACCAAAAAAATTTAACCAAAATTATCAACATCACTGCATCAAATAAACATCACAAAACAACTTAGACTCAAACAGAAAATATTAACATATATCTCCAAATTTAAAGCATCAAGTATAAAAATATTGGCAAGGCAAAATCACTCAATACAACTAAACCAATATCAACCAAATATATCAACAAAACAATTTCAACTCAACACCTCGACATAATGCAACAACCAAATTATTTAAAATACAACCAATGAACCCAGATGAATTAAGATCACCACAATTAATCCCAGCACGCGTAGAATTCTTTTCTAGTAAGTACAGAGTTATCGATTCATAGCCTGACATTAATTTGTCAAAGTCCTGTTTGATTTTTTTTTATAGGGGATTGGCTTGAGAAAACAGGTGTTTCAATACTGTATAAACTGTGAAATTGTTATCTTCAATAAACATACTTTGAAGGATATTTGTCAAAATTGTCGTTAATCAACATTATCAAATGTTACCCATTTGGACTGGATTTTATAATTTACGACGATTTTTTTTTCTTTTTGATAAAATATTTACAAAATTTCAATTCTGAGATGTAAACTCTCTTGTTTCGAATAATTATTCTAAATAAGTACCAACTATAAATTTAAACTTATAGATGAAAAAGTGTCATGTTTTAAAGTAATGCTTCTGTTTTTGTAAATAACCATTTTTATTTTTTTACACAATATCAAATACATGTACGAAAAGCGCAGAGTGTTATTTAATTCACAGCGTGTCTGGTGTTCTTAAGGACCGGGAAAAGATCGAGTTAATTACTGCTTTTTCATTTGGAAATTATTAAAAAGATATGATTTTCTATTGTCTAATGGTCTATTATTTATATAATAGTATGCATGTTTTAATCCATTCTTTGGAATGAACAAGGCTATAGATTTTATGATGATATGGACGTTTGATGTTATAAATGTTTTTATTGTTTATGTGATCAACAATCGGTCCAGGGAACAGTGTCATCCAATCAAACAAATGAATAAATTTTATCAATATATATAATCCATATCTCTAGACTAAATTTTATGTCAGCAATATGACAGATCAGACATTTCTTTGATAAGTGAAAAGTGTTGAATAATGTTGGACTTAATATCATCTATAACTGTTCATTTTACTTTCTAAAATTGATTAATCATTGCCAATCCGATCACCGAATGTAAGTGATCTTGCGGGGATAAGTATCTGTCTATCACTATAGTACGGGAACTTTACAAGTTAAAATAATTGCTACAAAGCAAGGGTCTGGCGATCGTAATGACATTACTTTATACAAAACAAACATAATTATCAAAATATTTTAAACACAAGAATGTTGTTATAGCCGAATATCATGATGAGCAAGTTAAACTGACTCTATATAATTAACAATGTTTATTGAAATTGCAAAAATTGAAAGTTTTACAAATTCTGAAACTAACAAATGACATTTTAATGTGTAAAAATATTATCCTATATTTTTATAAAATGATAATTATAAGTAAGGAATTATGAAAAAATTAGTTTCTCAGTTGTCACAAATTTATGATTATTTAATACATCATGTAACTTTTAATTAAAACAGAATATTTTGGTTCGTTTCATGTTATTTTGCCATGACTGAGGGCGCAATAATTTTCGCATTTTGCATAATGACCAGTGGATGAGTGCACAAAGACGTAAACAAGTGCTCAGAGGCTTTCAAGATGGCTGCTGGTGAGTTGTTTCTTGCATATACACAATTTAAGATTGAGAATGATATAGAACAGAACAGATATAACTGTAAGAGCTCAACAAAGTATAAAATTTTAAAATAGATGTATAAAATAGCAAGAAAAATAGTCCAGTTATCTTGTCATAAACAATATAAAAAGGACTTCATCTACGCACCTATGTAATTGATGTTTAACTTGCAATTGACAAAATCAGGCAAGTTTCACGATGGTAAGATATAACAAACAAATCTAAAAGGAAAGAAAACAATGACTTATTTTGTTCTCACGTGTAATAATTTACAATAATCATTTGTCATTTGCATTGTTTCGCCGGATGTATCTGGTCAGTAAGCAATTTAAAGATAAACAAATAAGGGAAATGGTGATATGTTTTCGCCATTTATGTATTCCAGAATCAGAAAATCGATGCCACACGATAACAATTTCGATTATTTTGATGTTTTCGTCGTTATGTACTATATACTTTTGTCTGAAATAAGCAAAAAAACTGCAAATTATGACTATCTTTACATCTTTACTGTCTACACAAGTTAATAATAGATATGTTATGTTGTATTGGTATATTTTATCGTTTTGTGAATTTTTCGATTGCAAAGACTAAGTTAACATTTTTTCCATTTTCTTACAATGTCTCAAAATTATTTTAATAATTTCTTATAACATTATAACGACCACTTTTTAAACAAAAGCGTCGAATATCGAGTGTAATCATGAAAGATAATGTAATAACATTTTGCATTGGTTTAAGGAAAATATGTAAAAAAGGATTTAGGAGTTGTTATTACTGCCATTAGGCACTTGCAGGCAATAGTTACTCACATACTAGTGTACCACATATGTCCATAAACAAGTTCAATAGAACAAATTCGTCTACATTTGTAATCGTATAGTTTTGAAAGTAATCAAGGTTTTACTGTCGAATCAGCGATGCGTGAGTTTTAAAATGGCTGTAAAAGAAAATTCGTAAATTCAATTTGTGATGTTATGTTCATATACTTGAAGATTAAATCATTATTGTTTGTGGCTCCAAAATTCCTTTTTGAATATTTTTGTTGTTGTTTTTTTACCATTAGAATATGTCGACTGCCTATTAAAGTATTTTGTCAATTTTCTTGCAAATCAGACAATATTATCTATCGTTAACACCGGTGCTTGAAAACCCTGTCTCACACCTCATGTAAAACAAGCCGCATGCTTTAAGTGATTTCATTGCCCCGAGGCTTTTGTGAATGAATTGTGATCTTAGGATGACGTCATTGGAGAGGTCATCATACCTCTCCATAGTGATTGCTTTGATTGCTGGCGGCATCCATTTTAGCGTATCAAATTGAGTTTAATGAGTCTCATATACAACCTAAAAACATTAGAACCAGTCTATAAACATTGGTATGCGCATGTCCCGAATCAAAATAGGATTTTTCTTATTAATAAATGAAAAATTAACATCGACTGTAATAAATTGTTTATTGTTTTGTGAACAAGTAAAATAGCTACAATACTGTGAAATTTGAAAAGAAGTATTGTTTTTAGGATGGTATATCTGGCCACATTTCTTTACTCATTTCGCTGTTCATTAACAGTCCAGGTCATTGGCATAGCTCATTTATTTTTAGATGTAATCAGCCAGTGAAGGTCGCTTTCATATTTTACGACTGCTTTGTCTATACAGAGGTTGCATGTACATGGTTGAAATTTTGAGCTATACAAATGGGATTTTCTCGGTTTATTTTTCTGCTGTTAACAAGTTTAAAGAAAAGTTAATCAAAGATAAGTGTATCAATTTTGTATACCATAAATAGTGCAAATATATTTACTTTTTGCAAGTTTATGCTACACTAAGTTCCACTGTTTTTTATTCAAAATTGAACTCTAACATTTTGAATGACTTCTTTATTGACGAATGACTACAGAAGAAGTCAATAAAACGGTCAGATTTCAATTTAGAATAAAAACACAAGTTCATTGGGTTTTTAAATGGAGCTAGAATACTGAAAAACAAAGCATTTAAGCATTTATATAAGCTTCGGATCCAAAGCTTTTCAAAAAATCATGATTGTAATTGTGTACATTACGAATTTGTAAGTTGAACAAATGTTAACATGTGTATTTATGTATTTTTGTACTTATGCTTGTATTGCACAACAGGCTGTATACATGAATCACTTGTGCACCATTTTGAACATTATTGTTAAGGCATGTCAGCACGCGCAGTATTCAGGTTCGTGCAGGCTTATTTCCGCAAGTGGGTCGCGCGCCAGTCCACTTTTGCTTCTTATTCGGCGAGCAGGTCACCTGCAATAATTTTTCCCCAAACTTTTTACTCTTTCCGTAGCGGCCCTTTTGTGTCCTTTTCTGCTTTTAGGTGGGGCCTTCTGGGCGCCCTGCTGGTGTAGCTGGATTGTGTAGGGGGCTGAGTTCTGCCAACGTACCCTTGTATGTTTGATTTTTGTTCTCATCTTTTAATAAAAAAACAAGTAACAAATTGGTGTAATTTCTCAATGACATATTAATCAATTGATTTAGAGAATTAAGACAAGAATGTACAAGCTAAAAGCAAACAAATCTTAACGTTTCCGTTTTATAATTTTAATATGTCTGTCTTGCCAGATTAGTTTTGTCAAAGTATGAATCCTTTCCATATATATCCACATGTGTTTTACAGAAGAAGAAGAAAAAAGATACTAATACACTAAAAAATAACTGACATTAACTGGATTTTCTCTTCTTAATTTATTGCCTACCGGTTTCTATAATCATCAGGGCAAATAAAAAAAATGTTATAAAGTCATTTAAAGTTATTTGTGTACACATGTGTACGCAACGTAAAATATGTCGACGTCATCAATTTTTGTTTAGTTTTCGTTGAAATACCTCAATAAAATAAAGCTCTTTTGATAAGCCTTAGTCGCTCACTAGAAAGACCTGCTTTTCAGTTTTGGAAATTATCTATTGTCAATATTAATATTTTCTAATATTTAATTTGAGCATAGAATACGTTTAAACAATAATTCTAAGAAATGCCATAACCTGGGACATTTAAGCTTCAGCTTAAACGGGGCCAATCAAATTAATATGAGTTAACTTGATAAAAGACTACCTAAAAAAGCCACAAAGTTTGGTGATCATCTATCTATTATTTCAGTAGGAACTGACGTTCAAAGGGTTTTTCTATTTTTAGCTAAAGTGGCCACTAAAACTGGCAAATCAAATTAATATGAGCAAACTTGATAAAATACTACCCAAGAATGCTACAGACAATGTTTAGTGATCATCCATCAATTAGTTCTGTAAAAATAGACGTTTAAAAATATTTCTATTTTTAGCTTTATCGGCCCCCTAAAACGGGCCGATCAAATTAATATGAGAAAACTAGCTAAAAGACTACTTAAGAATGCTACAGACAAACTTGGTGATCATCAGTCAATTAGTTCTGTAATATTAGACTTTTAAAGTTTTTTATATTTTTAGCTCTAGAGACCCCTAAAAGGGGCAATTCAAATTTATATGAGCAAACTTTATAAACGAATACCAAAGAATGCTACAGACAAAGTTTGGTGATCATCCATCAATTAGTTCTGAAATATTAGGCGTTTAGAGGTATTTCTATTTCTAGCTTTAGCGGCCCCTTAAAGGGACCAATAAAATTAATATGAGCAAACTTGATAAAAGACTACCAATGAATCCTACAGACAAAGTTGGGTGAAAATCCATCAATTCGTTCTGTACAAATTGACGTTTAAAGGTATTTCTTTTTTAAGCTTCGGACCCTTAAACGGGCGAATCATATTAATATGAGCAAGCTTGATAAAAGACTACACAAGAATGCTACAGACAAAATTTGGTGATCATCCATCAATTAGTTCTCTAGAAATAGACGTTTAAAGGTATTTCTAATTTTAGCTTTATCGGCCCTTAAAAGGGGCGAATCAAACTAAAATGAGCAAACATGATAAAAGACTTCCTAAGAATGCTACAGACAAGGATGGGTGATCATCCATTAATTAGTTCTGAAGAAGAAGATATTTAATTTTTTTTTTTCATTTTTAGCTCTAGAGACCCCTAAAACGAGCCAATCAAATTAATATGAGCAAACTTGATAAAAAAAATACCTTAGAATGCTGCAGACAAAGTTTGGTAATCATCCATCAATTAGTTCTGTAGAATTAGACGTTTTAAGGTTTTTTTTTATATTTTTATCTCTAGAGACCCCCCTAAAAAGGGCAAACTTGATAAAAGACTACCTAAGAATGCTACAGACAAAGTTTGGTGATCATCCATCAATTACTTCTGTAGTAATAGACGTTTAAAAGTATTTCTATTTTTAGCTTTAGCGGCCCCTTAAAGGGGCCAATCAAATTAATATTAGCAAACTTGATACAAGACTACCCAAGAATGCTACAGACAAAGTTTGGTGATCATCCATTAATTAGTTCTGTAGAATTAGACGTTTAAAGGTATTTTTATTTTAAGCTCTAGAGACCCCTAAAAGGGGCCAATCAAATTTATATGAGCAAACTTGGTAAACGAATACTTAAGAGTGCTACAGACATTTGGTGATCATCCATCAATTAGTTCTGAAAAAGATAGACGTTTTAAGGTTTTCCTTTTTTATAGCTTTAGCGGCCAATTAAAGGGGCCAATCAAATTAATATGAGCAAACTTATATTAAAGACAATCATATTATTACTGATTTGAATTCAAAACCCACCGATAAACACAAATACCTTCTTACAAGCAGCTGCCACTGTTGTAAGAACATACCCTATAGTTTGGCTTTGAGAATCAAACGAATCTGTTCAGATCCCAACACGTTCAATATCAGAGCGAAATAACTCTCTGAAAACCTTCGGAAACGAGGATACAAAGAAGAAGACATTGCAAAAGCGATCTCAAATGCAGACAGCACGCATAGGAAGGAACTACTTGAGTACAAACATCACTCTAGTGGTTCTTCACAAAAAAACAAAATAAAATTCCATCTGTGCTCACATTTCACCCGGATTTACCAAACACTAGCCTTGAGCCATCATTGACAAACATTGGCCAATTATTGAGCCTTCACAGAAACTTAACTAGTTGTTCCCAACTAGACCAACCATTGCATAAAGGAGACCTAAAAGCCTCAGAGACATACGTGTTAGAGCCCAACTGAGACCAATAATGACAGATAAAATAGGTCAGTCTGGACCATGTGGCACACCATGATGCCAATCCTATGCTGCTATGCACCTTACAAATACATTCTCCTCAAAAATAGGGGCCAAAACATCTCTTAAAGACATAATGAATTGTAAAACGGCATACGTTATTAACCTTATTTCTTGCAAAGTGTGCAACAAACAATATGTCATTGTAACTAAACTTAATTTAAATAAACGAATGAACTTACACCGCTCTGACAGGAAAACACGAAAATTTAACAGATCCCCAGTTGCTGAACATTTTCACCTTGAGGGACACAGTTTTAAAGACGTGTCCCTCTGTTGTATTGACAATAACACAAAGTGATCAGATGTTACACGGAAATAAGGCGCGAGACATACTGAATACGCTAGAGCCATCAGAAATCAATAAACGAGACTAATTTTAACACGAATTCTCGCCCATTTTTGACAAATTGTTTTAAACCTGCCTCTAGGCGGTGCCAAGAAGGGCTCTTTTTCCCTGTGCCTGAGAGCATCCCTATTACTTTCACCCTATCGAAAATGTCCACTTCATATAATATGCCACTGATTGTAACTTGCATTTTCTTACATTATACTGTTAGTAATGAAAACACAAAACGCCCTACATATACACCAATAAATATATTTGGTCATTTAATGCACAAATCAGTGAAAATTCTATAATTTAACCTTCAAGGTCAAGGTCATAAAAGAGCCAAGGTCAATTTAAGTTTGATAAACAAGAAGGTCTTGTCCTTAAAAATGTTCTGTTATAGTATGAAGTCAATCCATTCAATGATAGCAAAGCTACAGTAAAGAAGATGTAAATTTCAATAATTTGACCTTCAAGTCAATGTCATTTATGAGTGAAGGTCAAAGTCTGTCTGGTTATTTTAAAGGGCTATGCTTGAAGATTATTATGTTCAAATTTGAAGACAATCCATTCAAAATAAACAAAGTTCCAGCCAATAATAAACATTTGACCTTGAAAGTGAAGGTCATTTATGGATGAAGGTCAAGGTAAGTGTAGTCTACTGAAAGGTTTTGTCCCAAGGGTTGTTGTGGCCTAGTATGAAGACAATACTCCAAGAACTAAAAAAGTTATGATCCAGGTACAAGTTTGCGGACGGCAACGGCAACGCCGCCAGGACTTTAGTCGAGCTAAAAAAAGTTTTATGATATATGTAACGTACTTGTTTATTTTACATATTTTAAAATTAATAAGAGTTTGAAATCCTCACCAATATGTTGTCAATATAGCCTCTTGATAGTCACAAAATGCCAGGATATCCCTTATTCTTCCAAAATAATTTCTCGGGGGAGCATGACAAAATAGCTCAGTTACGCCAAATTGTGCTGCTTCTTTAGCTTTGGAACATCTCACCGATTAATCCTAATCTGAGAGATTGACGGAAATAGCCGATATGTTGCTATTGGTCGACTTATCAGAAGTTATCACTTTCCCACAAATAGAACAATTAAATAAATCTTCAACGGCTGTGACAAAACCTCTCGCATGTTTCTTTTTAAAAAAGCAAACTTGTTTTACAATATGCTACTGTAAGAAAAAATTGCGTAATGAAAATATCAGTTCTGTTCCGAAAATTATTGACATGTAATAATCAAACACTGACTGTCGGTATGGAACAAACACTGGCTGTCGGTATGGACGGGAATATCTAGCTCTTGGGTAACTGTTAAGCGGGAACTCGGCAGAGTTACCCTCTGGCTGGATATTCCGGTACGTACCCGCAGGCAGTGTATGATTCAAATAGTCTACAATGTACAGGTTTTCTAGGCTTTAAAAACGTTTACACTTACCATTTCACAAAATTCATTCCATTGTTTCTCGTTGGAGACGTTAGGGCTTTTTTAGGCATGATCTTTAATTTCAAAAAGGGCTAGAATCTATTACCTTTAAATTTAATAAAAGGTTATCGATTGAAGAATAAGGTCATCGCATTTAAATGTGCGATGCTTCAGACAAAGTACGTTACATTTGCGACACATTTTCAGGATTTATATCAATATTTAAAACAAGTACGTAACTCTCATAAATAACCCTCTAGATTTGAAGATATGACAACTTATTTGGAAAATTCATTTCTAGATGATTGTGTACCTGAATGCGTATATGAAGCGCTGAGATTTGAAGAAGAAAATAGGGTGATACAAGAAAATAGTTATCCTTTGTTCGACTGCCTTGCACGGACTATCAGATCAGTTTTAGATATCAAAAGTCGATACAAATGCAAAAACGGCGATGATAATGATAGCGCGAGTCAAGTAAACACGATGGAAATGTATACGTCCTCAGACTACCTACATGAAAAGGTTGTAGATCTACTCTTGACGCATGCGGCACAGATTAAGCCTGTCTTGTCATTACTTTGTGACAACGTTCCTACGGCAGCAATGCAGAACGATCAAGAAATGAGCAAAGAGCAAGAAAAACATTTGGAGACTTTTTATCAAACTGTGATTACGGACTGTTTAATCGGAACATATGATTCTTTTCCCATGCTTTGTCTCTATGCTGCGGCAACTTGCTTACAAACACCTATTTATATCCTTTGCGAAAACCAGATAGGTAAAATGCAATGGGCTTACTATCAGCCTTTATTACAATGTGACGGTCAACCAGATGGATTCAAGTATTTGACAATGTTCATGTCATCACAAAAGAAGTTCCATGCGATAGTATCAAACGATGGGAAAGCGGGCATACCAATTGCTAAAGGACTGATTGGCATGTATTGCTCCATACTTGAAGGTATTTTCATACAATAATTATATAAAGATGTATGTTATTTAAACCAATAAATTAGTTATAAAACTAAAATTAGTTGGATTATTCATATGATAGCCATTTCAGTAAATTTTGAATTATATCATTTATATAAATATAATACTCTGACATTTTTAGGTCTTATCATGTGCATTAAATAGTATGTTTGTTTATTTTTTATCATTCAATTACATAAATACCTAGTATTTATTGTTAAAAGAAAATTTGAACTAGCAAAATACTTTGTTTTGTTTGGCTAAATGCAATATATGATTCACCAAAACATGTGCATATTTGGGGCCCACATTTGTATGAGGTGCCTACAGTTTTCATTCTACACGTTTACGTATGAGTATATACTAGTGCTTTTCAATCAAATAACTCTGCTATATTTTTTTATAAGTTTTATTTTTTTCTATTACTTCATTATTTGTTAATGAATTTATTAAACATAAAACTATCGACATTTAAATCAAACACATTGTTTAATTGCAGACACGTTAGTAACAAGCATCATGGTACCAGATGAGTTACAGAACTTACCGATAGCAGACAAAATTAAGATGTGTGAACAACTTGATCATGAAATATTTCAGCAATGCTGGTAAAATCAACACTTTAGTTTCACTGTGGTTTTGCAGATGCGTTTATCATTCGCCTTTTAAACTGTTTGTTTCGATGCGATCCTATAAATATCTCAAGCCTCTATCACATCAGCCGCACGAAATTTAGTTCGTACGATTTGTAGAGAAATCTGTGCCGTAGAAAGATCGCAGGCAATTTCGCAGTCTATCTAGATAGATTTGTAGATATGTCACTTGACATCATTTGATTACGGCAAAATGCTGGTGCGGCGAACCTGCAGCCCTCGCAAAACATAAAAAAAACGCAAAATATTTTACATGAGAACCTCTAGAAATCATGATTGTTTTACGACAGTCTTGAGACGTCCAAAATCTGTCAAAAAATCGCAGAAATAATGTGCATGATGAGAAATGAGTCTGCGACGTTGCGGCAACCTTGCGACCTTAAAGAATTCGTACGAATGTCTTGCGGCTATATTCTTAGGCTTTCACAGTCCTTGTTTCATAATTTTATGTTTTCTAATATTTTTAAAGCAGAGCAAGAAAATAACAAATATAACAAATTCAAATTGAATTTCAGTGCTTTGTTTTCTAAAGAAAACGTTGTTCAGAAAGAAGACTACGACAGAATGACAGCACATCGAGCTGACAGGTCAGAGTTTACCCGATTTGTCGAAAACTCACCGGATGCCTTCAAAATTGTCTGTCAGGTAAAATAAGTTGTAAATCCTATTATGTGTATTAAAAAATGTAATTATTATCTTCAAAGTTCAAAATTTCTTTACGTAAATTAATTTTTGTAGAGATCAATCTTTCTTTTCAAATTAAATCTATCATTAAAATCACTTAAAAATTGTCGGTAGTTTTTTGTGCGCATTGTAATGCGCTTCCAAGAAAGATAATCACCGATAATTAGCTTTCAAAAAATAAAGTAGTTGAATAGTACGCGGATAACTGTTTAAATTTCGGCTACAAACAAATAATGAGTAATTAATACAGAATAAATATTTGTAAATGTAAATGGAGAGCGGTTCAAAAGAATAAGAGGGTCGTTTAGACAACATCAGATAAAGGATTTCTCCTAGCATTAGTACGAAAATATTGATGATGATTCCGCGCGCGTTACCCCACTTGCAGTGATGAAAGTGCGTCGCCACTTGATTACTGGCAGACAAGTGGGCAAACAAGTTTAGAATGATATATGTCAAAAATGTTGAGAAAAAAACAAAAATAACTTCTAAGAAATGTTCCAATTTTCATGTTTTATTTTAATTCCTGAATACTTGCTTACTGTTTTCGTATGTTAGGCTAGTGAAGAAATAATATGGCCTTATATAACTTGTTTTAAAAACATATCCAGGTTCATTTACTTCATATAGCATCAAAAGTAATAGAAATTTACTTTTCAACAGTTTTGTTATATATATATATATCAATGCATTAAGTGTATCACTGATATTACTTGTTTTAAAAACATATCCAGGTTCATTTACTTCATATAGCATCAAAAGTAATAGAAATTTACTTTTCAACATTTTTGTTATATATATATATATATCAATGCATTAAGTGCATCACTGATATTCTTAAGAATGTGTGGTTATTTTGACAGTTGGTATATGTGATAACCATGGAAACTGCAGGCCCGTTTACAAAAAAAAACAAACAAAAAAAAAAACTAACAGGTCAATATATATTTTTATTTCTATTTTTGAATTCACTATAAAATTTACTTTACATATCAAAAATGTAGAAAATTCTATAAAAGAAAATTTTGATAGCTTTAATTATTTACAGAATTCATGCTTTTTTCTCATTTTTGTTCAGTTAAGAAGCATGAAAAACTCATTGTTTAAAGTATATGTCAAATCATCGTTTTTTTTGTTTCATACAGAACCCTTAGATAACCAGGTTTTGTATAAAATTATGCTTATTGTGTGTTTATTAAACTGTTTTTTACATATTTATAACCCAGTTTGGCTATTTTGACAGTTTTGAGATATACGGATACCATGGAAACTGCCATTTTACAAGAAATCCAACGCTTCAACATATATTTTTCTTTTTATTTTTGAATTCGCCATGAAATTTTACTTAATAACATACAAAAAAAAAATTATAGAAGGATAAAATTTTCATAAAACTGTAGAATATGTCTGTTCATTTACATATGTAATATTTCATAACTGTAACAAGTTTATATTCTTGAATCTAAATTCTCGCGTTTTGGCGAGGTTTGACCGAATAAATTTACATTTATTTTCGCGTTTTTCATATTCATTCATATAACTTCTGTAAGTAAGTAACGGTATAACATCGTATTTCTTTATTTTAATACTGTTTGTACTTGCATTTTTTTAGTATTTCCATATTAAGATTATAATTATTTAGGAGATTCTAGGTGTTAATGATTTAATCATTTGATATTAATCTATTAATCCTAAAGAAGGCCAAAAATAGAAAAAGTGCAGGCTAAGTTTTCGCCTATTCATGAACGGTACTTGAAAATGCAAGCTATCGCCCACGCTCCCTAGCAACACATTAAGCACTAAACATTTAAACATGAAAATGGTGAAATTTTGAATTAACAAACATCAGCAGATGTGTTCATATGGCGGAATAAAATGGAATCTTCATTTTAGCCATTCCATGAAAAGCGCAGTATGGTCCCAACGTATAAGATTGCGTGTGTCCCATACGAGAAAACAAATAAGACATAGTATTTTGGAACGGGATCAAAGGTAAAAAAACTTGCATAACTAAGATAAGAAGTCAAAAGACCAAAAGACAAATTTAAAAGGGGGGTCACATATCCTTAGAGTGATTTTACAGTATTCAAGTTGGAATACTTGAACAACCCAACTACAAAAGATTAACACGTCGCGCCGAACTGTCTTCAAAGAACGAAAATATATTCCACTAAGATACAATTAGTTAATCATACATAAAAACTGCCAAATGTTAAAGGCAGCATGTTAAAACTTTCGCCTCGTTTCAATTAAATTTCTCTGGAGTACCTGTAGTTATCAATTGAGACAATACCCCTAGGTTTAACCCTATTGCATGCGGTGTTTCTACAAAAAAATGGAACAACAAAGTAAGTTTGCTAGTTGGCGTGAGCCCCTAATACAGAGTCACGATTTGAAAGGCATCAACGCCGCTTTTCATGGAATGGTACTAGCGTCTAACATTGAATGTTCCATGATAACCGCAATATGAAGTTGCGGATGTTTCAAAATTCCAAATTGTACCAGTTCAAATTATATGTTGAATTCTGCTTAAGCCGGTGCTAGGAGCGTGTTCGGTAGTTTTGCACTTGAGTGTATCGCCCATGAACAAGTTCAATCAAACCGAGCCTGCAACATTTTCAGTTTATGTTGGGCTTTCTTTAGGGATTCTTATTTGCTCTATTTAATTGCAATATCAGCGTTGTTTATGCCATTTGGAGGCTGAAAAACGTCGCCCCGTAAATTCAAACAGAGATGTTATATTTCCAATCATGAAAGATCGTTCAGCGCGACATTATTGTTGTGCTTGTGTTAAATAAGTTTTTCTATTCGGCTTGATAACGGTCGCATGAACACATCTGTCTCTGAATTAAGAATATAACCCTTTTCATGTTTAAATGTTGAATTCTACTTAAGCCAGTGCTAGGGAACTTTGACGGTAGCTTGAATTGCCACTACCGTCCATGATCAGGCTCAATCAAACCGAGCTTGCAACATTTTCAATTGTGCCATTTTGGGCTTTCTTAAGGGATTCTGTTTTTCTCTATTTTGTGATTCAAAATTAACCCTTCATTGGCATGACTGGTGACATGTCTGCTGTCCGAACTCGACAGCGATAGCTGCTTTTTGTGTTGTGTTTTAACGGGCTTATCGGTCATCAATAAGCATATACTACATACATACATACATGCATGCATGCATGCATGCATACATACATACATACATACATACATATTTCATAAAAGTTAAATGGAAAAAGCACGCATTTATAGTTATAAATCTCTTCTCCACTTACTATTATATTTTGCGTGCAATAAAACATGTTCAGAACAAGTGTAATAATTGTGACTTTTACCATATTCAAAGATTATTTTTGATTAATTTAAAATTTTGATAACTTATAACAAATTTGCATTCGGGAGTACATTGCCACGTATTTACGGTGCTCTTGTTTTCCTTAGTGTTGTTTTGTGGGAATCAAATTTATTCAATGGAAATAAGATTTTGTGAATTTCATAAAAATTCAGCCATTTTACTTTCAATGAATCTGTTTAAAGGAAAATGCCACGCTTGAATGGCCCCATTAGGTTTTGGCTACTTCAAATCTGAATAAAACAAGTCAAACATACTAACCAAAATAAAATGATTTGTCTGTGAGTCAATCTAAGGTCAATTAAATTATTCAACATGACATATTTATAAGTGGTGTTTTGTTCAAGTAAAAATCAAATACATTTATTAATTAACAGTAATGGCTTCATAACCTCAGATCCCCTTTCAAAATTCCATTTGATTTAGTTCCGCCCATTGTTTTCTCGTTTAGGGCACACGCACTCTTTTACTTGGGGACCATACGCCGCTTTTCGTGGAATGACACTACTGTGTCACATTGAAGGTTCCATGAAAACCGCCGTATGAACACATCTGCGGATGATTTTAAATTCAAAATTTCACCATTTTAGTGTTTAAATATTGAATTCTGCTTAAGCCGGTGCTAGGGGGCGTGGACGGTAACTTGCACTTTCCAGTACCGTTCATGAACAGGTTCAATCAAACCGAGCCTGCAACATTTTCAATTTTAGTGTTGGGCTTTATTTAGGGATTCTGTATTTCTCTATTTTATTCCTGAAACAAATATTTTAATATAAAGATCAAATTTTATCATATAAAAAGGCAAAATCAGATAAGCCTAGTGTACTAAAAGGTATTTTACAACATGTTTTTAGTTGATAAATGCATATTCTACATCTATAGATAACAATGTCGTGGCCAATTGCACCCTAATTCTGACAGCCACTGACCAGAATGCCTTCTTTCAACGTTAGAAGTGATAAAATGTACATTTTCTATCTTTAAGAAAACATTTAAGAAGATATTTAAATGTTTGCAGAAGCCGTACGGAGAGTGTTTGAAATGATTTATAATTATAATACTGGGCGTTCTATAATTAAGTAATCCTTTATTTCTTTTTGAAACACAATCGATGCACTCCTCTTTTACATTACTACAAATACAGAATTTGAACCGGAATTAAGACTGACCAAAACGATACAATTGAAATGTTCCAGGCACTGTTTGATTGATCCTGTTCCTGGAAGGTACTGGAAAGTGCAAGTTTCCGTCCACGTACCCTGACACCGGCTAAGCAATGTTTCGTCACCAGTGACTACATTTGCAAATTTCTTTTAACATGTATTTGAATTTGAAATATCAATGCAATATCACAATGCAACTGTGTGTTTTAAATTTGGTAACTCCGATAGGAAGTTTGACATAATTAAGTCCCTCCTTTTAATTGTTCCTCGCATTTTTGTTCGTCTGTCTGTCCATCACACTTTCGTGTACGGTCCATAACGAAGTCATTTATTAAAGAAATTTAAAATAACTTTGCGCAAATGTTTGTTTAAATGAGACAAATTTTGTTTCGCAATATCCGGACCCCTACCTCCAAGGTTAAAGTCACACTTGGTGATTAAATGTCAACATTGTCTATTTGAGGGTGTTTGTCGTGTCCGGTCCATAACTTTCTTATTCATAAAGAGATTTTAAAAATGTTTGGCATAAATGTTTAGAATAATTAGTCAATGTATCTTGCGCAAAGACCAGTTGCCTACCTACAAGGTCAAGGTCACACTTAGAGTTCAAAACTTAATATTGTCTGTTATAGGGTATATTTTGTTTCAAGTTCATAACTTTATCATCCATCGAGGGATTTTGAAAATACTTGACACAAATGTTCACATAACATCCTTCAAGATCAAGGTTACACTGATAGGTAAAATCTTAACACTTTATAGGGTATATATTGTGTCCAGTAACCTTTTCGTCAGTCAAGGGATTTTAAGATGACTTGGCACAAATGTTAACACTAATAAGACAAAAGGTCAAACGCAACACACAGACCCCTACTTTAAAGTCCAAGGTCATACTAGAAGGTCAAGGTCTAAAATGGCCTGTTATAGGCTAAGATGTCAAATCAGGCCCATGCAAATAAAATGTCATTTGTGAATCGCCTGCATACCTTGATCGATGAAAAGTTTATGGCACGGACACAAAATATACCCTGTAGACCAAACTCTTCATTGATTTTGTATTTGTCACATTTTGTAGCTTTAAGATAGTGATAATAATTATTCAAATGTAGGTATGTTGACACATTTCATTTCTGTTGACATATTCACAAAAGTTATTTCATAATGATCTTAATGAATTTATTGTAACTTGCATGTGCAGATCTAGCATTGATCAATATTTTGCACTGAAATCATTTTCTCATTGTCTGAGTCTCTAAGTGCCGCATTACCAAAAAGAAAAGAAGATTTTAATGAAACGTGTCAGTGTATGCTCACACAGTTTACCACCTGAGGTCTTATGTTTTTTATAAAGAGAGGACAGTCTAGAGAAAAATGATGAGATTTTTCTTTGCCCACAAACGATATGATATTCTTAGAAAAAAGGTATTTGGCCAATAAGCTACAGTTGGTCTTCAAACGTGTGTGCAAAACCAGCAGTCTACTACTTTTACCATAGTTAAATATTTCGGTACCCTTTGAATGTCAGGGGATATGCTCTGTTTTAATAACGATAATGTTTGAGGGTTGCGAACGTCGATTTGAAGACTGTTTAAGGCTTGAGTTGTGGACGTTGGAGAAGGAATTATAATATAGCGTGATACGAGCTCTCTGGCAGCTCTGTAACAGCTCTGTAACAGTTTAAATGTCGTAAGTTGTTCATTGGTGGAATCTTGGAACATTTAAGAAAGATAAGGATGGACAAGATGTTTGGTCATTTTATAGCAAGAAAAAATATTACATACATTGATATGTAATATAGATACGATTGCATACAAAATTATGTATGAGACTTTTTATGCCTGGTTCAGAACATATGAAAATTGTGCAAATCCACAGGAATAGAAATATAACAATAAAAATCCATTCTATAAATTTCTTTGTTCTCTGTACTGTAAAACAAAGCTAACACGGGCACGATCTGCCCATGTTTTGCTTTTGTTTTGTTTTTACAAAAACACTATTATTTAATATCATTGATCCAATGAAACCCAAAAGATACGGTTTGTAAATATTTATTACAAACAAATATAAAATAATTTTCCTATCCTATGCGACGCGCAAATGTTAGCTAGTTATATTTCTCGCGTTGATTTTGCGATGGAGCTTCAAGATAATCACGTGTTATAGTAACGACAGCCATCTTACGTTACGAAAATGCCTGGCCCTCCTCGGACAGTTTCTTCAGCCAAAATATGATATGAAATTTAAAATTGCAATAATTATTCTTAAGTTTGCTACATACAGATTTTCGATTTACTATTTGCAAACTTTTTCTCTGTCTGACTATGACGGTGTGTTGATGTTTTTTTCATTGGCTGAATCTCGTGATCAATACATATGACGGTGTGAACTAATTTCATTTTCTTTGAAATGATGCCTTTAATCGGACATCTAATAATTTTATTTACAAAACAAATGATTAACCAATCCCAGAACATTTAAAATAATAAAAAAATCATTGCAAAATAATAAATGCATATAAATTGTAAATTTGTGTATGACTTACCCCCTAAATAAAAATTAATAGACTCTACCAACTAATTCTCTAACTAATTATGTAGTTGCATGACCATGACCAACTAATTCTTTAACTAATTATGTAGTTGCATGACCATGATTTGCAAATCAAATTTAAGAGCTAAACCAGTTGTTTAAATAATACAATACACAGCAGATTTTGTACAGAAAAAGTTTGTTTTGGTTTCGACGTGATTCAAGGGATTGATTCCCACCCTACCTCGGACAAAACTTTAGCAATTGACACAAGTTTAGTTGCACCCGATACAATACGAACTGCCACCTTTTCGATTGTTTCCTATCCGTGGGTTGTACAGTTTTCAAAGTTTACATCATCGTATTGTAAAAGTAGACAAATAAAATACATATATTTTTCCGGTGAATGACAACCAAGACTTATTTAAACTTTTGCATTACATTGATATGCTTCGCTTGTAGGCCTTTTCAGTTATATAGTTTATCTGAGATCGAAAAAGAAGACTTAATGTACACCAAGATGTTTATGATGTATTACTTCTTGATTAATCTCCCCATTCATACCTAAAGTTGGATGGACTTGATTGCCAATTTTGAAAGTCAAGATAAGAGATTCTATGTTTTTTTCTGTTTTTTTTTTTTTCGAATTGAACTGGGTTTTGGTCCACTGGGAGATAGCAGAGAGGTCAGAAATACGAGTTCTATCAGCAGAGGTATGAACATCTACTATTAATATAGACTCGTGTTGTTAGACAATAGGCGAATATTGGCTTGTATATCAAAAACAATGTCATAAATATACGTTAACAACAAAAGAGGTCCCAAGATGGATCCTTGTTGTACTCCCGCTTTAAAAGTGCTCCATTTAGAATGTGCACTAGGTATAACAACATTGCCTGCGGCCAAAAAGATAGGATGAGAACCATTCAAGAAAGCTTGAATGCCATACATTTATGTATAAACAAGAAGCCTGTATGCCATATCCTGTAGATTAACAGCCAGTTGACAAAACAGTTTTGGGGTTTACTTACATTTTAGAGAAGTTAGTAAATAAAGATGTAGTAAAACAGAATTTCTCCGTTTTACCTTCCCGCGCAACACCACAAAGAACTAGAGAATTTTCATCTGGTATTATAGTCTAGGATTCCATGTTTGAGGTAGAAGGTTCACTGTGCTGGAAAACTGCCAGAGTTTATCTCTAATAAAAGTCGTCCAGTATTCCGCTTTTGTCATTTTGTCTGATTTCAGACAGTACCACTATGTTTTTGAGTTTTGCTGTGATGTCTTTAGATTTTTTTTTCAAGCGTATGTATATGATAAGCTTGAGAATTTTCTATTTTTGAAACAATGTTGTTGCAAAGTGTCACACTTATCGCAGCCAATCATGTTCAGTATTGGTACGCTTGGCTTTTTGTAATACCTTCGTCGTCTTTGTCTGATAAGTTGTGTTAAGTTAGGGGGGAAAGCAGGGTAGGCTATTTGGTATAACGGTGACATCAATGTTAGGAATACATATTTTTGAAACATCTATTATGATTTATGTGATTCTGTAATTTTGTGTGTCTGTATATCTATGCTTGGATCTTTAAATTGGTGCCAATTTGTATTTACTTCTAGTTCTCTAAGTTGTTGATTTTTGTCTTTGTCAAGTTTGGTGTATAACTATTTATACACGTGTCAGAGAAAGAAACGATATCAAAGTCCTAATTTTCGGCAAAGGGCGTGTCTAGTTTATGCTTAATGCCCTGAACATTGTAGTGCATAATAGAAAGTTACGAGAAATTATATATTATGTCTATGCTGGATTCAGATAAACGGGAACAACATGTACTAGAATTTGATCGTGAGTTAAACGTTTTACTATTTCACGTTTAAATGTTGAATTCTGCTTAAGCCGGTGCTAGGGGGCGTGGACGGTAACTTGCACTTTCCAGTACCGTCCATGAACAGGCTCAATCAAACCGAGCCTGCAACATTTTCAATTTTGCCGTGTTGGGCTTTCTTTAGGGATTCTGTATTTATCTATTCTAAACGGAAATCCAATGAATGAACATTGGAAACTTAATAAGAGAGACAATGTAAAATACAATAATTTTACATTATTGTAGTGAATTCTAAACATAGGATGCGTGCGTTTGAATCTAAATTTATAATGTCATTCTGATGAGTGAGTAATGACTGCATTATCAATATGGGTATAGTGGTGATAGATGTAAATATAAATAAAGTGTAATCGTGATAATTAAAAAAGCGATAAATTGGTAGAAATGGAACATCAATGAATTGTTAATAATTATCACTCTTGCAAACCATTAAATACATTTAAGGACTGCAATAGCATCTTTTGGTACGTGAATATAAATTATGACGCTTAGCCACTGGCCCTGTCAGCAGACTTTTAAAGAGCGAAAATGTATAAATATTGTAGAGTATTGATGTGTACGCACGTGCATATAATGATGTTTTTTCCGTATTTTCATGTAACTGTTGTATTGCATACAATGATGAAATGCTTCTTAACACCAAGTTGAAATTGTATAATTACATAATATTTTTGGTATTCATACATGTACAAAAAACAACAATTCAATACTGTTTGATATAAATTGCGTTATTTCTTAATTTTTCTTCTGACGCCATTGTGTCAAACGCAGTCTGAATAACCTCTGATACCTTTTAATTTTTCATTTAGTTAGCACTGCCAATTATTTTCGCGTCGGTGGCATAAACATACTTGAATTTGAATAAATTCTTGAAACTGCTTAGGGGCCTTGGACTGTTCATTTGCATTACGCCAGCGGGTCAAAGAATTTATAGATAACTGTATGGATTCAACTGTTCAGTATGGATTCAACTGTTCACACACAAACCATATTCGAATATATTAGTTGTGTAGATTAAAATGAGGAAGAAAAATTCTTAAGTTAATTTAACATTTCATAATATAATCGTTATAGACACAATGTCGATGTGACTTTGTCAGGGGAGTAATGCCTTTTCTTATAGTTGAATGATGAGTACCATTTTTAGTCCTTCTCGGGTTTAACCCGAGGATACTATAATGTTTTCTTCCATCAATCTGTCCGTCGGTCAGTCCGTCCGTCCGTCTGTAAAAGTTGATACTCAAATAGGACTAAAATAATTTTATGAAACTGGAAATATGGAAAGATGCCAGTAAGGAAACTATGTACCTCTTTTTTCCTACAAATGTTAAATATGGTTAAATTACCAAATTATTGTGATAACTCACACATAACTGAAACTTTAACGAATTTCAAACTACGGATAGATGGTGTTTATGTACAGTACATCATTTTTAGCTCGTCTCATTCGAAAAAAAGTGAAGCTATATTGATTGCTGGGCGTTGTTGTTGCAAAAACTTTAATAAAGCTAATAACCTAAAACAAAAAAACATGATTGAGTCAATATGTAACCAAGAATGCTTTATTATCATGAACATTGCAGTTGTAAGACAAGGGACATTAGTTAGCAATGAGATCTGTCTATCTACAAAGTTTCATGTTGATATCTCTTATAATTTTTTAGTTATACCCCGAACAAATTTGAAGTGTAAAAATGAAAATATGGTGATAACTCCAAAAATTAGGCAAAGAAGGGTTACGTTTCTTTTTTTTGCACTGCTCACCTACCCAATGAGATCTATCTACCTACAACATTTCATGTTGATACCTCTTTTTGTTTCAAAGTTATGTCCGGCCAGACGGACAAAGCGGCGACTATATACTCACCTTCGTGGAGCATAATTACTAAAATGAATTTTTGAATGCTTGTTTGTCATGGCAAAGCACAGTTTAGAGATAAAGAACATTATTCTGAAAGCTATGCTATTTTTAAAGGTTTGTCGCTTTTTAACTTTTTGTCATTGCCTTATAACTTGAAGTACTTGATTTATTTAATAATTATGAAAAGGAAATTATAATGACGCCAAAATTTTAAACATTATGGCCCTTTTAAAGTAAGTTTTTGAAACTTTGTTACTTATTGTGACTGCCATTTAAGAAAAGCGTTCCTATATTGCTATGACAACAAATAGACTTAAAATAGTGGAAAAAAAACAAATATATTCTGACTCATTTTTTAGAGACGTTACTGACATACCTTTTGTGGGTTCTAATTGGTAGGGCCTTTTGTATTGCCTTCAATACTTTTAAAATTGCATGATAAGTTTTAGAAGTATAAACTCGCAGGTTTTTGAACATTCAGGTAAAATGCAGTGTGATTCGGACAAAGTATTTATTTGCGTTTTTTGGCAAAATCTCAACCTTGCGATCAATAACGACCAATAAAGACAAAACACAACCTAACGCTGCGTTTAGAACTTGTTTGTATCCCTATTTGAACAAAAATTGATTTGTCACGAATAGTCTATAATGTAATGATAGTGGCAGACCTAAAACTTCCAAACAGTTGATAAGTACTATTTGCATCTTCAAGGTAATAACTTGTACACACAAATAACGTTTATTAAGGCCTACAAACCGAGCAAAGATGTTTTATATCTAAAGAGTGTTTCGTTTGTAAGAAATGTTGTGGCTTTTTTCATTTATAGTAACTGTATTCAATGAACGTTTCTTTTATTTCAGGTTTTAATTAAACTTCGTAAAGGGACATTCTTAGAACCGTACATAAGGAAATGGAATGAATTCGGTGAGTTTGCATTATGTTACTGTTTTTAAAACTTTAAATTGCATGACTGATAAAGAGCAGTTTGTTCTCTCAATGTTTTGAACATACACGCATCAGGAGACAAAATGTTCCTTTGTTTTAATAATATCTTTGATTATAATTTTATTGGGTTAATGGGCATAAGTCTAACATACACGTATATCATTAACACTTATAAGGCAATGATAAATGGAACGGTCCAAATATATTTGAAGACCTTTCAAAGTTGCAATGTATTGTAGAATAACACATAAAAAGTGCATAATTTATGTATGCACAGAAAAAACATGATCTCACAGTTCCAGGAGAATTTACTAAAATAGGGTTTACAAAAGATAATTTCTATTTCTTGAACGATATAGTTTAATATTGTAAAATAACAAATGTAAACACCATTTGTTTATCATGGAAAATTAAAAAGCTTTTGTGAAGTAATGGAAGGTGGCAATTCTGAACTGTTTCTGTCCAATCAAATATCCTTATTCTAAGTTGAGCTCAGAGAATTTCTTTATAACATGGACAAATGAGAGAACATGGATGTACTCCAGACAAGACTTGAACCCACAATCACTTGATTGAGAAGCAAACACATTAACTATGGAAATGCTATGGAAAGAGCGAGAACAATTACTTTGTAAGTATACAAAACAATATACATTGATGATCTAATATATCATTTTTCAGGATATCTATCAACAGATGAAACAACTTTGTTGAGAAATATGGCGACTAACTTTGACATGTCAGGTCGTGATTATATGGAGCTTGAAAGAGTTAAACAAACACTCATTTGCGAAAATCAAAGTAGAATTGTTAAAAGCAATGGTTTGTCTATGTTTGAGTGTATTGCAGATGGTGTCAAATCGGCTTTGAAAGCCCAAGGTCAAAACGGATGCAAAGCTGTCAATGTAAATGGCAGAACAATAAATGTGAATACTTTACAAAAATGCACTGACAAAAACTACCTTCATAAGGCAGTTATAGATATACTGTCTAAGTATGCGGAACAGTTTATCCCCCACTTGCCATTACTTTGTGGAAATATTCCAAAAGCAGCTAAGGCAACTGGACAGAAAAGAAACAAAGACCAAACAAAGGTTTTGAAGAAATTCTATAAGAGTGTGGTAAATGATTGTAACGACATTAAAACATGCCAGTCATATGCTGATCTATGTATTTATGCTGTAGCGACTAGCATACATACACCTATATATATCCTTAGCAAAAACCAGAATGGAAAAATGCAATGGGTTTACTATCAGCCGTTATTCGAAAGAGATGGTCCAATAGGCTTCAAGTACTTGACAATGTTCGTGTCATGCCATGGGAAGTTCCATACAATAGTGTCAGACAATGGAAACGCAGAAATACCATCTGCTACAGGACTGGTTGGTATGTATTTCTCGGTTCTTAAAGGTAATATCAATAAAATGACTTTACTGATGTTTATTTTATCTTTTCTACCACGTTGTATTGAGAGACGTGCGTTGTTTGTTGTCTACAATTTCTTAAAACAATATCTCTCGTCAAAATTGATCCCACCTTAGGGGTCATGTGTTTTTATATAGTGTCGATAGACCAAAAGCCTTCGAAAAACTTGTTCTCTGGGACCACAATGGCTAGAACTTTGATATTTTGCATTAAGTATTATCATATTGACATTTACCAAGATTGCTTGAAATACGACTATGACTACAAACTTTGCGCTACCGCATAGGTTATTGGCTTTGTTTCAATAATTTAAAATAAAAACATGAAAAATATCTTTCCATAAGGCCCTTGTGGCTAGAACATAGATATTTGGCACGAAACATCATCAAAGGCATCTCATTCCATATTGTTTACATCCCCGAGGGACGGGCACTAATGGGTCATAGGCTTTTCTTCAATGTCGACATTTTTCTAAAGACGAAATGGGTTTTACAGTCCTTTGATTGGACACGGAAGTTAGTCATTACTTCTGATCGATTTTAAGGTTAAATGGTCAAAGGTCAAGTTCAAATTGGCGTTGACTTCTTAAACATCGTTAAACTCATTACCAAAGAGAACGTTGTACCATTTTGTCATCTAATGAGCGTACTTTGGTAAATTACCCCGTTGTTAATTTTTATTATAAAACAATTTCATAAAAAGGTAGGTTTTGTAAGAATTGTAGCTTTTTTCATTAGGAACACAAATGTTTATATATTCCAATTTTCATTGTTTACTTCTTCATAATAATAAACATTATGGAAATAAGTTTGATATTTTTCAAAATTCAATTATTTATCCGGTACACACAATATTTAAAATTTATAAAAAATCATTTTAATAATAATATGTAGACTATCATGTGATATATTCGTCTTTAAATAATTTCTTGCATCAGGAACACGCGATTGCCAAGAACAAAATATAGTTTTGTTTAGCTTGTTAAGCTAGCTGGATAATTTCCTTACATGGAAGAATCCAAAATATCTGATTTGAACCCACTGAGGTGAGAGGGAAGTTATTTGAAGTCAATAATCTTTACCACTTGACCACTGATGCACCGACGGCGCATTTATGTACATTTGTGAATACATTCGTAAATACAATAGGTGAATAATCATTAGTATCATAGTTTTTAAAGACACTTAAAACAGCAAATCTGCTTATGTAGAAATATTTTTATTTTAGAAACGCCAGAGACAAACACCAGAATGTTAAATGTGTTAGAAAACTTGCCAGCGGTTGACAAACATAACCTGTATACAGAGCTAAAACATGAGGTAGTTTTGGAATGCTGGTAAGTTCTTCATAAATATTTCACTTACGTTAAGTTATAAAGGGAACGAACGACAAAAATTATTATTATCAAGTAATAAAATGGTACTCAAAATGTTATTGTAGTTTTGCTTATCTTAAGGGGGAGAATCACGCCGTTCGTTACCCAAACAAACAAGATGGCGGATGCAGCCGAAAAGTATTTTTTTCCTTTTCCTCTCTGAAATTCGCAATGTTCTTGTGTAAAGGTATATATAGTAACCTTCTCCACATTTTTTCGGGCACACATGATTTTATTTCATGATGTTTCGTCCCGTACTTCTTTTGAAATGCGCGTCACAAGAATCAAAGCGAGAGAATTGTCCACCGGTTTGATCGTGATAACGTACGGCTTCTTCTCTAAAATTCACGGTTTCTTTTACATACATGTATATTAACTGAAACCACTGACTTAAAAAAGTTGTAATATGTCGTCATCTAAGCATCCATGCCCATTCTTTCTAGATTTACGTCTGTTAATATTAATATCGGGCATTTTCTGAAAATGATGACGTATGGCGCGAAAAAATATCAATGATAACGTACGGCGCATTTTCTATTTGTCCAATCAGCTGATAATGAATTATTTGTATGTAGGAAATGATAGATATCTGAAGAAAATGTTTGTCAGTTCAGAAAAGATAATTGAACAATGCTGCCCCTTTGGGTATAAATATCTTTCTACTTTCGTTCTATGCTCCAATCTAATTGCTTCCAAATCCGATATAACATAACATATGGGGCATTACAAGAAAGCTACATTTTGATATTGCATTTTCAAAACCTTTTGTTTCGCGATTTCGTCAAGACTTCAAGAATTATGCGTTTATCAAAAGCTTACACATTGTACATGTCAAGTTATGAGATATATTTTACGTGTTTTAATTTAATAAGTCAATCCATTTCTCAATATGTCTGTTTATAAACTTTATATTGGTTCCCTAAATGTACAGGGATTACGTGCGAAGCCCAAACGTGTACGGTTTTTAGAATGGGTAAATCAACAAAAATTAGATATCTCATTTCTCCAAGAAACTCACTTTACAAATGATATTTTGGAAGATGTTAAAACAGATTTTAAAGATTATCACTTTTACAATGCATTTGGACCTACGACTCACTCAAAATGTTGCACTTTATAAGTTCTGGGAGATTTGTGCTTTTAAATATTGACTTTTCGGGAACAGTTTCACTTTTGTTAACATATACGCACCAAATGACACACGTTGTAGAAATAACTTTTTCGAACTTATTAACAATAAGATTGAAGAAGAATCATTAGGCTTAAAAATAATGGGAGGTGACTTCAATGATGAACTCAACGAAACAGACAGGTATACTCATTCCAACTCGCGCACTAAAACATCAGAAAAGCTTAAAAATCTAATACATTCACATAGTCTATGCGATATATGGAAGCTTAAAAATATAAATATAATACAATTTACTTGGAAACGGACTAAATGCGCGGAAAAAAGTCGCATTGATGTTTGGCTTATTGAAAGAAGTATGTCACCTTTAACATGTTTAATCGTCAGCTACGACATAAGACCTGCACAAATAATGTACACTGACCACTTAGGTATTAGTCTAAAAGTAAATATTTCTAGTCACCGTGGTCCAGGTTATTGGAAGTTGAATAATTCTCATTTAGAAGATAATGAATATAAAAATCATATCATAAATACCATAAGTTCTGTTCAAAATGAATTCAAATCTCATGACATTGATCATAGGACAATGTGGGAAATATTAAAAAAACAGTATTAAAGAAAAAAGTATTTATTTCTCAAAACTGAAAGCTAAACATAATAGAAACCGATTAACGAGTTAGAAGAAAGACTTTCGCAGCTATACGAAGAATTTCATACGCATAATTCTCAAACAAATAAAAGATTTAAAAATCGAAATCGAGACGATATATATAAATAAAGCAAACGGTGCAAAAATACGCTCACGTGTACAGCTCATCGATGAAGGTGAGAAAAATACGAATTATTTACATTCGTTAAAAAAATCGAAACAAACGAAAAAAGCTCTCAACTCGTTAAAAATTGACGGAAAACAAATAACCAACTTTGAAGATGTAATGAACGAAGAGGTAAAATTTTACCAAACTTTATATACAAAAAAAAATGAAGACAGCGAGAATTAAGGGGATTTTTTCGATAACATTGTTTTTAAGAAAACGCTAAAAGACAAAGACTCGGAAGACTTAGAATGTTTAATAAATATAAATGAATGCGAAAGCGCACATCTTAGTATGAAAACCAACAAAAGTCCAGGTAATGACGGACTTACGTAAATTCTGGCATCACATAAAATTTTTATTAGTAAATTGTTATAACGAAATACACAAAGAAACGAACTTTCAGCTTCTCAGAAAATCGGTGTTATTTCACTATTGTACAAAAAGGAGACCCAGACAATATTGAAAACTGGCGTCAAATATCGTTGCTTAATAACGACTACAAAATTTTAACTCGAGTACTCGCGATAAGGTTACAAAAAATACTTCCGAAAATTATAGACAGCGATCAACAAGGTTACATAAAGAATTGTTTTATTGGTAATAACATACGACAAATATCAGACGTTATTGACTTTTGCGGAAAACATAACATTGATGGAAAACTTTTGTTTTTAGATTTTAGAAAGGCTTTCGATACGATCGAGTTTGACTTTCTAGTTAAAACCATTGAAAAGTTTCACTTTAAACCAATGTTTATTCTCTGGATCTTAACAAAGATATCTCGTCATGTATATTAAACAATGGTTTGATATAAAAAAAACTTCTCTCTATCACGTGGTCTCAGTAAGGGATGCGGAATTTTTTCGGTGCTTTTTATCATCGTTGCCGAGGTCCTAGCTAATTCAATTCGCCGAGGTCCTAGCTAATTCAATTCGAGAAAATAATGACATTAACGGAATCTCAATAAAAATTAACAATGAAACTTTTATTCTTAAAATGACACAACTAGCCGACGATACTGCAATGTTCTTAAAAAAGCAAAGAAGACATACAAAAAGCATGATCAACTGTTGGATTTTTTTGTAAACATTCTGGTCTACAACAAAATTTGCACATGAAAGAAGGTGTTAGATTAGGAAACAGCTTTGATAATTTAGAATTTACTAACATAAAATGGAGCGAAAAAGTAACAGCTTTAGACGTCTTTTTTGGCACAAAATGACACACGTTGTAGAAATAAAAAATCTTTATATTTTCATATTTGGATAAATCTGACATAATTTTTGTAAATGATATTATCGATGCAAATGGCGATATCAGTTAACATCTTATACTTTCAAAACTCAGAAATAAATCAAATTGGGTATCCGAAATTTATAGGCTACGTAAAGTTATACCGCAACTCTGGAAATTCATCTCAAAATCTGACGAATCAATCAAAACTAGGGTTAAAACTGACTTATCTCCTTTACTTTTAAAAGAATCGAAAAAGAGATTTATATCATACTTAGAAACAATAAAGCGGAAAAACCATACATTCATCGCCTATGGGAAATTTTATTTGAACATTACATTCCGTAGAATAAAATATATCTGAATATAAAATCAAGCATTGACAATAGATATATACAGTTCCGTTATAAACTCATTCATAACATAATACCGACAATGGATAACTTGTACATATGGAAATTAAAAATTGTCCGAAATGCGTTTTTATGCAATTGTTCTGATAGCACAGAACATTTCTTTATTCATTTTCAATCACTAGATGCTTTCTGAAAAAGAATTATTGAAACTTTTAAGTCGCTAGGAATCTGTAAACATATTTTCAATCTCAAAAATATTGTACTAGGTTATAGTTTCCAAAATACGCAGGAATCAAATCTTTGGCAAATTAATTTGATCTTTACAATTATTGGTTTAAGTATATACAAAGCTTATATGATGGGTAACCAACGCGCCGATACTATAAACATTGATGGAATCTTTCTACACGAACTTAACAATATGAAACTATAATAATATAATAAGAAATATAATTCTCATTTAATTAAACACTTTACAACAAACTTTTAATATTGTAAGACATGTTAAAAGATGAGTAAAATTATGTTGTAATAGTTTATTACAGCTATCAGGGTCTTTCAAATAACCCCCTGCAGCTATGTATACGTTTTTCTAAACTGTAATTCTTATATAATATCATACATGTATTTGATATGTTAAATGCACTAACTGTACAAGTATTATATGCAAATGGTCTTTGTGCAAATGTTCTTAATGTTTTAAATAAAAGATAAAAAAAAAATGCCAGTTCCTGGTCACAAGAAAATCAAAAGCAATGGATGGTGTGATATTCAGACTTAATTAACTTTACAAATGCTGCTGAAAAACAAACAAGAGTATTGTCAATTATTATTAATTAAATGATATTGTTTTCCATAAATGCTACAGACTGTAATAAAAGAAAAGAACATCACTTCTAACTGCAAACAGAACCATGGTGTATTCTTGTTCCAGGAAAATAATTATACTAAGTACTTCAGAGAGCTTCATTTGAACTGTGTTGGCAAATTCTTACTGCAAAGTATGAGCAAATTAGTTAAAGAATTCAACAGCATAATTTGTTTAAATACAAGAAACTAGAAACAGAGCATAATGAGTAAGCTGTAATTGTTTTTCAATAAAAAAGA
Organism: Ruditapes philippinarum; assembly: GCF_026571515.1. NCBI lineage: Eukaryota > Metazoa > Mollusca > Bivalvia > Venerida > Veneridae > Ruditapes > Ruditapes philippinarum. The sequence continues at coordinate 49,145 of NW_026852484.1, forward strand.
CTGAAAATTTTAACTTTTGAATGCATGTTCACTATTAGTAAGAATTTCAATTTTTTTAATTTTCTAGTGTAATATGTTTACAATAATATATATAGGAAATCTTAATATTTGAACCGCGTCAAACATAACGGAAGGTGATTGCGACCAGCTTACATCCAGATGAGCCTGTATTTATTCAATCTGGTCGTTCATTGAAAGAAAAGAAACATAACAGAGAATAATGAATGAGTAGGTTCTATAGACCCTTTCATTTAAGACCGTATTCAAGTTGTCGCCCTTGGATGACGTCATTGGGGGATACGGTGGACAATGCCGATACGATTAAGTACACTAATAGAGGGCTATAAATATCTTAATCCTTTCTCTTGTAAGATTGGCAGATTGAAATTGCCAAAATTTTGTGTAATTGAATAAGATATTTCATAAAAAGGATGGTGAAATGAATAAAAATGTTTACTATTATAAGTTTAATAGTAGACCATATTGCTGGGTGATCATGATTACCATTTTCGTTAGATTCTTAATAATGAAAATTTTACCAGGCAGTTAAATCGTACTTACTTGCTAATACCAGATATAGATAATGTATCATATGTCTCTGCTAATATACAATACCCAAAAGATATTTCGAGTTTCAAAAATGTAAGGATTCTGTTGTTTCGAAAAAACGGCGGCGTAATAATTAATTGCAAGATACTGGTTTATTAAAAATCATTTTGATTTAAGCATAAAAAACTAAGACAAAGAAAAGCAACAATATAAATATATGTAACTTCAAAAAAAAATGTAAAGGCATAAAAAGTAAAATTCTTTTGAATGTACATGAATGTATACTACATGTATTTGTGTCGGCAAAAAATGCACTCTCAAAAATCGTACATCACACCAATATATTTAAGCTGGTAAAGTAATTCATACTCTGCTTATCAAATATTTTAAAAAATCACCGATCGAGTATCAAATCAGTACGGAATTCCATAAACGACAGCCTAAAACTCACTGCCTACTTCTAACTGGACAGCCTGCTGCTCACTGTCTCCTGCTAACTGCTTATTGACAGTCTATGTCTATGTATGGATCAAATAGAAGTATTCCGAATGTACACACATGTGCATCCGCCATTTTGTTAAAAAAAGCTGCTGGGAAAACAATGGTAAGTAAATTAAAAAGGATTATTTTATAATTAAGCCTAATAATTTGTAATTTCGAATTCATTGCAATGACTTGTGTATGTCCCACCATTGCACACTACATTGATTATGTTATGAAATGGTTCCACGTGCCTCTTGCACAGGTGATTGATAAATTGTCAAATATAGGACTCATTTTAGGGTAAATCAACTTAATAATAACTTATTCACAAAGAATCTGTGTTCAACAATCAACATGGATGGGCTTGAGCCCACCACTATTCCTCGGTTGAGAGGCGGAGATCTGGACCATTATGTCAACACTTCCTTATTTTATTTAGAATTTCATAGTTTATTAAACTTTCATTTGACAATGTAATACATTTCTAGAAGAATATCTGTAATATACTGGTGAAATCACTGGTGAAATTTAGGCTAAACATTCTCTCATAATCAAAAATGTGTAAGTTCATTTACGAGATCATTTAGGTTCAGTTTTCATTGGCTGTTAGTTATAGCTTATAAATGTGTAATTCCAAATAAGATGTTATGTAATGCATTTTTGTTAAGTTGATTGCACTCTTGATAGTTTATGTTGCAAAGATATGTGCTTTGAAGGTTAATAATACAATTGTAGTATCAATTTTATTCTAGTACAGAGGATGATAAATCTGACAGAAACATTTCAATGGAGGAACAGCCTATACTTTCATTGACTTCACAGACAAGTAACAGAACCAATACACCTGTATGAAAATATTGAAATTACAGCGGAAGAGGAAAAGACTACATAAATGTATTGGATCTTAAAGGCGAGTTTAACTCGGCTTCCTTTTGAAAGCATAAACAAAGACAAACTTGGCTGTATTCAAAATGTTTTAAAAACCTTCAATTTTTCAAAGACATAAAGAGTGCAAACATGAAGTGATAACTTACAGTTTGGACCAGCTTATTCTACTTTTATGAAAAGCCATCGTTATTCTCTTGTTTAAATTCAAGTGTGCTATTGAAAAACTATGAGAAATAAATAGATTCTTAACTTTTTAAATTTACTTAAAAATTTCGGATAGACAAAATGGTCATGTTAATGTTACAATTTTCTTTTGACGTGTTTGTTTAAAATCCATCTTTTATATAATTTTTATAATTATCTTGTTAACAAACACACTTAAAAGTAAACTTTTAGGTTGGTTATTTTTTCTATTTCTTTTTGCAATTACCGCAAGTAAAACCAATGAGCAAATCTGCCTTCCTATTTGCTAGAATCATCCAATGAAAGTCATTACTATTTCTATCAGGGTTCTAGAGGTTTGACAAGTTCAATTTACAAAACAATGGTAAACAGTTTTAAGACATCGTGATAGTGTGGAGCTTCTATGATATAATATGAAGCATTTTTAAGTTACCTTTCTTACAACGTGTATATCACTTTACATTGCAGAGTATATTTACATTAATATAATTTCATAACAACTACATGTATATAATTCATAACAGAACTTTTAATTATAATTCTGCTTTTATATTAATTGCTTTCCCCGAAACTTTACAAATATTTTATATAGATTTTGATTTTTTACAGGCGTGTCATAATTTTTATTTTAAATAACGGTGTATACAAGAAAATATTAGCTTACTGGTCTCATTATTGAGACTAAACATACTTTTTATGTGGTGTTATAATCAATAAGTGTATTTTGTTTTCGTTTTAATTGTAAATAAAAAAGTTTTTTAAAAATAAAATATCATAATTTTCTTGTAATTTTGTTTATGTTTAGCTCCCCGGAAAACAAAATTATGAAAAAATGAATTGAAAATGGTTATATGTATGTTAACCATAAAACAAAGATTGTTTGTTGAATGTTGTAAAATGACCAATTTGAAAAAACAATATTTAATATTGTCCACATTTAACCAATTACTTCATGAGCATTTTGTGAAAAATGGCTGTTTTCATTGAAAAGTCTCCATTTACAAGTTCAAATTGCTATAAAACTATAAAAACTGCTTCAATACTAATCAAACTTGGCACAAATGTTGACTGGACCATTGCCTTTGTAACAACATGCCCAGGCTTAAATTTCATGTTACCATGGCAACGAGGGGACATCTCAAAATTGCCAAAAATCACTATTTTGTGTTGTTGATTTTATCCTTCAAAATTGATTTCAAAATGCTGCAACTTCTAAATGGATTGAGATAGAGTCAAACGATTTTCAGCGTTGGTTACATGTTACCTTATGATCGATTCGGGGGTCATTTTTAGCCTCTCAAAAGTCAAAAAAAAATTTGCGCCTCCTTCTGGCAACCCCCGGATGTATCTTTTGGTTGGGGGCCGCGCCGAAAATGTCGTCACTTTTTTAAACAGCATTTCACAAACTAAAAAAAGTGTTGGCCTAAATAAGGTATTTTTTCACCATTTGAGACAACAAAAAAGGCGTTAAAAGGCGATATATCAGGTAATGGGTTAAACAATGTCTTAGTCCATCAAATTTAAATGGATGTGATCGCGAAAAGTATGTATTAGGAAGATGAAGATTACGTTATATCATTAGCTCCATAAGAAATACATCTGAAGCTCCAATATCTGGCAAACTAACTGAATATATTTCTTCAAAACAGCTTTACAAGTTAACCTAAACACTCTTTTCTTAAGGCAATGAAATAAAAAGACGGCCGTACAGCAATATATTGATTAATCTGTTTCTACCATGTGGTTTTAATGCCTTTATCATAAAATAAAAAAACAGAATGTAACACAGGCAATACTGCAAAAACTAAGAAATTACATGCGGAAGGCATTACAGTGACTCAAATTTACCGCAGTTCATCATATCGATAAACAAATACTAACAACACTTTGTATTAATAATGCCCAAGTAACTCTTTCAATGATCTTTCAATGATTTTATTATGCATCGACTTTCCAATTATAACACAAAAATTGATATGTTACTCATCATGCTTTTTAACATCTACTAAAGTAACATTTTCTTGAGTCAAATCTAAGGCTTTGTAGAATTAAGGTATAAATGTACGGTCTACAATCACCAGAACAAGTATTAACTTTTTTAGATAGAAATAAACGGTTCCATGTATGATTTGGACCATGAAGTGTGTATACTCTCCCAGTACGTTTAACGTTTATCAGAATAAACTACTGGTAATTCGAGAAAATCTATATATCTATGTTTTGAGAACCATTACCTAGATTATTTTTTAACAAAACATAGCATTATTTTTTAAATGCGAGCTTAAAACTGGCCATTGTGATTTAAATGTAAAAACAAAGACGTTCATGACATTACAAGGCCTCCATTAAGCTCTATAGTTATAGGGTAGGGTCAATATCATTTAATGAACAAATATTATAATACACATGTTATATGGTAGATGTATCTAAGCTTGACCAGGGATATACATGTATAAATAATTAAGCAAGCAGTTATTTTTGGTAGCTCAAAATTACCGAACAAGATTTAATGACAGAAAAAATTGTTACAGCAATATTTGGTTAGTTTAACATTTCTATAAAGTTCACAGGTCTATGATTTGGAAAAGTTCCAGATGCCTGCAAAGATATATACTTATTTTTCTGCTTAGTAAAACGAGAATTATACATGTACATGTATAAATGTAACAAGTTCCAAGGTTTCAGTCAAAGTCTTCATAGATGATACTGAGTAATTCCTTGACCAATACTGTTTCAAACGGCCTCATTGTAACATATAAACACATTGAAAGAAGGACATAAAAAGTCAACATTAACTTTCAGGCAATTAATCGGGTATAAGACAGGTGTGGCAGTAGGCATATATCAATTAACAGTAAGCATTAAACAGTCGCTGTAAGCATTAAGCAGTTGAAAGTAAGCAGTTGACAGTAGGCAGTTGACAGTAAGCAGTTGACAGTAGGCAGTTGACAGTAAACAGTAGGCTGTCGTTTATGGAATTCCGTAAATCAGTAAGGCATGACCAATAAAGTCCCTAGGATGATCCATAAAAAAATTCGGATCATAAATATTTTGACAACTAGCAAAAGTGACGTAATCTGATGTAATGTTATAACTCTAAAAAATGCACCCTGGTGATTTATGATATTACAGCCAAGTGCCGCTTGTATGCACCCTGTTAATTAATATGTTACAGCCCAGTGGCGCTTAAATCTATTTATCTATGAAATAAGTTACAGGGGAAAAGGTCTTTATTCTTATAATGATAAGCATAGATTTTTAATTTCAAAATTATCTTATTATCGTCTGGTGCGAATCTTACATTATAAAAGTCATTGCCACATGGTTTTCGTTCTTTCCGGAATATTTATAAAATTATATCCTTCACTGATTCTTTGAAATATTTTTTTTGTACGGCATAATAAAAAAGAATCAGTAAGAATTGACAGAATGCATTCTGTTATTGTTCTATTAAAGCTTGAAAATCAATCATAAAAAGACATTGGCAATCTTATTTTCATGTTTGTCACAAACACGCCGGAATTTTCTAAATGACAGAAAGTAACACAGAAAACTAGAAAATGACCATTTAAATTTATAATAGGCAATTTCAGTGTGTATGGGTGTTTTAAAATATAAAAATTTGATTTAGTTACTAGCTTTTTATCCTGGCATTAATTAGAGAAAATCTAGATCTAATAAATATATTCACTTTTTTTCACTCCGTAGCGAGAATTAATCTCAAACTTTGTTTTTGTATTTTTTTTCTATTGTCTTGATATTGAATTTATGTATGCATGCGTAAATTTTTACATGTTATAATCATAATTGAACGGTCAGTATTTACGCATTTAACTTTCCAATAAGCTAACATTCTATGCGGCCTGCATAGTTTTATCCCCCATTTACGTCACATCCGGTAAGGGAAGTAACTCTTCCCTGACTGTTATCGCTTAAATGAAAGGGTCTATATTGAATTTATGAATGAGTTAAAAATAGTGTTATGCGAAAAAGTACAATAAATTTAGTAAATAAAAAAATTCCTATTTATTTGACGGGCGGTTAATACTGAAACGCTACCATTTAGCGTGACGTTGCGCCACTTTGACGCCAGATATTTGCACGACCTAGCCATACAGTTTTCCGGGTTATTGTAATGCCTAAATCGGCGGTCAGGCGGGCGGGCCGGCGGTGGTCAACTTTCGGTTTCCGCTCAATAACTTTAATTTGCTTTGGCCTATTGACACTTAACGTGGTGCGTAGGTAGCTTATATCAAGAGGCAGCGTGGGATTTCTACCCAGGTCAGTGGTCAAGGTCAAGGTCACTGATACTAAAAATAGAAATTCAGTTTCTGCTCAATAACTTGAGTTTGCTTTGGCCTATTGACACCAAACTTGTTGTATGGGTAGGTTATATCAGGAGGCGGCTTGGGATTGCTACCCAGGTGTCAGTGTCCAGGTCAAGGTCACTGATACTAAAAATAGAAATTCAGTTTCTGCTTAATAACTTGAGTTTGCTTTGGCCTATTGACACCACACTTGGTGTATGGGTATGTTATATCAAGAGGCAGCTTTGGAATGCTACCCAGGTTTCTGTGATCAAGGTTAATGTATTCAGTTTTCACGGAATAACTTGAGTTTGCTTTGACCTTTTGACACCAAACTTGCTGTGTGGCAGCTTTGGATTGCCACTTAGATATCTGGGAGGTCAAGGTCATTTGCTTACAATATAATTTTCAGCTTCTACTTAATAACTTCAGTGCATTTTGACCAATTAATTGCTGTCAAATCAAAACTTGGTCGTTGAAAACCTGGTTTTCGTCGCATTGCGGCGCTTTTTGTTTTATCTAATTTTACATGAAAGGAATCAAAACAATTACATGCAATTCATGAATTTGTCTATCATATTCTGGAGTTTTTTTTTCTTCAATAAACGCCATCACAAAAACAACCAATTTCTTTAAAAAAAATGTAGGTTTCAGCAATAAAAGAGTGACATTGAAATTTGCTTATTAAATTCTAGTGGTAAACATTTTACCGACTATGAAATATAAAGTTTCAAATCAGATTTGGATTTCGATGTTTTATCTATACCGGAAAACCCGTCTGAAACCTTTAAATGCGTTCATATGACGTCATTATCTTTAAGAAAGAATGGTTGTAAAAATTACTACGCTTTCACGAAAATAGTATTTACGAAGCATATGTAAGTGTTCATCCGTGCTGTTCTACAGAAATCAGAAACTTCGACGGGAGCGATTATGACAAATTAATTAAGTAGTAATAAATATATTAATTGACATTTTGCATTGGTTTTTACTTTTACATGTAGAGGATCTTTTTCGCAAGACGTGGATTTTATTCTGAACTGCATGTAAATCCATAAATTAATGTAGGTTGACCTTTTGACGTAATTTTAACTTAATTAACATTCAAAAGCATTTGCAAATTTATGCAAATGACTATTTTTACAAACGAAAAAAAGAAGACGACTATGAACGGAATTTGATATAGTATGACTTTTGTTCTTCCATGAAAATTAACACACATAATTTTGAAGAAATACAGCGTTTCCATGGGATAAAAAATCCCTCGGGCACCTGTGAAAGGGCTCTCGTTACAGCCCAATGCGCAAGTGCTCTCGGATCGGATCCGATACGAAAACACATGACAGATATTATTATGCAAACACTAAATGATATTCAGTTTCTTTATTTTGTTCTACACATCCTCTTATGTCTGGAAAGACCTGAACGATAAACATAACTTTTCTATTCAAAAACTGATATGTAGAAAATCCATCGAGCAGGAAAATGCGCCGTACGTTATCACTGATATTTCGTACGCCATACGTTTCCGGAAAATGTCCCGATATTGATATTTACGAATTTAACTCATTACAGGATTGGAGCAGTACCTCTAGTCGCTTGCAGAAATCATGGTCACAAAATAGACAAATGTCGTTTTTTTCGCTGATTTTTACATTTTTCATTCATTATCATACCTAAATCGGTGTGAAAAGATGAATTAGACCTATTAAAGTTCATTCCGTTGGGTAAAAAGGCAAGATTTTAGCATTTTATCATTCAAGCGCCGTGTCCGGTATATATCGGAATACGGTATTTAGTGTGGTGCTCCAATCCTTTTTGGCTTGCGGCTTTACTTGTCTATAAAGCAGCTATTTAAATGAAATAAGCAACTGCAAAAACTAATGACTCTTTCTGCGAAAAAAGTGAAAAATGAAATGTGCACACTTGTTTCCCTTCAGTATGATGGATAGATACTTTTATTTCCTCCACGTGGGAGAGCCAATGTTAGTATTTTTACGATTGGTTATTTTCTTTATTAGTTTTATACAATAGAGAAGAGTAGATTTTAAATCGTTTTTGACCAAAAAAATATTCGTTTTTACAAATTAAAAGTTGTTACTGTTATCGTCAGCATGTTCCGGTTCAGTTATAATCAGTGGACTTCTGGTCCTACTTTTGTCCAAATTTACATGCATAACACTAGTGGCACAAATGGGCACAGGTGCTTGTCCATTCTTGGGGTTACACTACCTACCCCTTTAAAAATGAACCTTTTTTTTTCGAAATAAAAATCCTTTATAAACCCTTTATGATATACAAATAATTTAAGAAAAATAGTGATAATAAATTGACCCTCTATACCTGTAAAAACATAGGTACCTTGTTTTTTACTGGTATATAAGGTCAATTTATTTTTTTTTAAAATTATTTCTTCATCATAAAGAGTTGATTTAGGAGGTTTTTCAAAAAAAATCATTTTTTAAAGGGATGGGATGATGGCACAATGGGCAAGCCTTTCCTTTTAAAAAGAAACTTTATTTAGTCTCACTCGATATTTACAGCGGTAATTTTACCCAGCATGGGCAGGAATGAATGCTTAGATGATGGCATATTACAACTTTTTAAAGTCAGAGGTTTCAGTTAATATACATATATGTAAAAGAAACAGTGAATTTTATAGAAGAAGCCGTACGTTACCACGTTAAAACCGGTGGAAAATTCTCTCGCTTCGAATCTGGTGACGCATATTTCAGAAGAAGTACGGGACATAACATCACGAAATAAAATCTTGTGGGCCCGATAAATTGTGAAGAAGGTTATTAAATGTACTTTACGCTAGAACATCACGAATTTCAGAAAAAAGGGAAAAACTTTCTTTTCGTCTGCATTCGCAATCTTGTTTGTTTGGGTAACGGACGGCGTGATTCTCCCCCGTGTTATCTATAAACACGATATTATAGCTAAGCAAGAAATTACCGTCTTAATCTTGTTTTTAGTCGATTGTTTAGAAATGAGAAACTTATTGAGAAAGAAGAATACGACAGAATAACTGCAAATCGAGCAGACAGGTCAGAGTTTATACGGATCGTGGAAAAGTCAGAGGCTGCATTCAGTATTGTCTGTCAGGTAAAATTATATGTTCATCAATATATTTTGTTACCTGTAATACCTTTCTCTAAGCACATAGTTCTCAGAAGTTAGTTCTTGCTATCACCATGCGTCCAGCGTGCGTCAATAAGGTATCAAAGAATGTCTTATCATACTCTACCGGGACTAAATGTATGTTTCTAATAAAATTCTTTATCGATAGGACAGCGTGCTTGACTATTCACAAATAAAATCCTGGGTCATTTAAGAATTACAAAGAGGAAGATTTACATAAATACAAAAGCAGAGAAAAAAGTAAGATGTTGCACAAACTTTTTAGCTAAGAATTTTCAAAGTTTAATAAGGCCATAATTCACTTAAAATCCAGGAGGATTTGGCTATTTGGCTATGGATAGTGACCTTCAATTATAATCCCACACACATGTATTAAGTTAACACGTGTTGTTGTTTAGAAGAATAATTTTACACACAACACTTCAACAAAGAATTTTCAAAATTCAAATAGATTCATAATTCTGTCAAAATTCATGCACAATTCATGCTTCAATACTGACCTCTGGTTATGATCCAGAAGTGATTGATGCTGCATGCTAAATGTTTACCAATAATCTTCTAAGTACGAAGAGATTTATTATTCTGTCAAAATCCATACTTCAATTAAGGACCTTGGAAAAAGACCTCCAATTATGATCCCCAGATGTGTATTAAGTTTCATGTTAAAGTACCACCATTACATTTGCAAATTGTTTTTGCATGCAAAACAACAAGTTCAAAAAGGGTCATAATTCTGACAAAATCCATGCTAGAGTTATTGGCCCTAGAGAATGACCACCAATTATAATATCCACGACATGTATAAACTTGCATGTGAATATCTTTGGTAGATTTGAAGATTGATGTTGCCCCATGAATTTTTAAGTTGAAAAAGTACCATAATTTAGTCAAAATCCATACCAGGACAGTGAATCCTGTTATTTTCGCTATAAACCGTATTGGAAATTCTGAATTAAAAATAATATTTGGTTTACTTCAGACAAATACTATATTGGAAGCCTGTTAACATTTAGTAACATGTTAGCTTCGGATGTAAAAGATCCAAAGTTATTATCACGCAGGGAACAATTGTTGCAATTTTAGGCAAAAAAAATGCAAAACGCGGTTGTGGCACAAAGACTAATCGAATAGTGGGATTTTCTGATATTTTTGAATTAAGTGTCTTTGCTATTTAGATAGGTATGGACTGATTTCTATTGGTGACAACAAGGAACATATGTCTTTACATCAGTATATGAAGTAACAAGCAAATATCTTTAGTGGTTGATGAAATAAAACGTTGAAAGCAAAAATTGAACTAAAGCGTTCCGCCGACGCTCCGGTGTGAAGAATAGCTCATTTTTATTTTGAATAGTCGAGCTAAAAAGAATAACTTATAGGAAAAAAAACTAATAAGAAGTTTATTACACCCACGAAAGATTTGCTTTTGAGTCCTACTTAGGAGACATAAATAAAGCCTAATTAGGAGTTTACACGCGTAAAATGGTGGCGAAGGAATGGTCAGCTGTGCACTGAACACTTTTAGAATAACCAAAAAATTGCTGTTATGTTTTATTACAATGCAACACAAAAACAAAGCGTTTTGTCTCATGTGGAACAGTTTCCCTTTAGTTAACCTTTGCTCTTTATAAATAAAACGTGTTTACGCATGATTTAATTTTAGCCCGAATCCACGATATTTAATCTCGGTAAACTACAGCTAGTTGCACAGTACGGAGATGAGAAATATTGTCTTTCCATTTGAGGAAAATGTTAATAAAAATGTTTTGCAACAAAGCAAGAAATTTTGAATTGGTCCTGAAGTGTAAAGCTGGTGAATGTTAATGTTTTATATATTTATGTTTTTATTGAAGACTTGCAAATTTTCGTAAAACCAATAAACCAGCATTGTGTCACTGCGCATATAAACTCTAATGATAACAAGTTTTCCATTAACATACGAAGTTCGGAAATAAGAAGAAAATTGTCATGCAATACCTTAACATACAATTGCATAAAACAGATTTAAAAACTAAGAATTGTGATATATTTCTATAATAATTGAAGCAAAAACGTTTACATTGCTTAAAAGTATTGCTTTTAAGTCTTTAAAAACTGGTCATCTCGATAGGAAATGCACAAATATCCTTTCTGAATTTCTGTGCTTATGTATATATTTTGTCCATAGAAACAGATATTATTCCACGATGATGGTAAATTTTAAACGTTCAACATCAATATAAACAAATCAAAAGGCGAAATAAACATCAAGATAATCGCCGTTTTACTCCATCGACAAATTCGAAATTGGCAGTTTTTGCCGTATTCAAATTTGGATTTTAAAAGCATTTTAGCTTGACAAGGAAAATCTTTTAACAATAGTAAAATTAAATTCAGAGTTGCATGTACCCATTCGTACATAACTTTTTATTTTTACCATACTGTATAGATATATTTTCCTATTTAACCATATTTTTTCAACAGTAATATTTCAATGAGTCCAAAGGTAATTATGGTGATTATCAATTTATGTATACCTTGTTTATTTTATCTCTAAGAAAGCCATCACTAACAAAACTTGGTAAATATTCAGTGTAGTAGTTCTTGTACATAAAAATAGTTCTCTGCTTTTGATAAGAAAGACAGCAAGTCTAGGTAACAACTTTTGACAGCATGTACGAGGGGTTATCCAAAAATTCGTGGACTTTCTCTGTTGCGTAAATTATATTTGAGATATTAATTTGAAATTCCTACTGCTTAGAAGAATAAATAACAAATAAACTCAATAAATTCATTTGAGTAGCTTCTTACATTACAACAATAGTTAATTTTACATAAACACATGTTGGCGACAGCGGTGCACTTCCAAAAATTAGTGACGTCAACGTCATAATATTAACGTACAACTTGTGTCACAACGTTACGCAGTCAATGACGGTTACTGCTTCTCAAAGTAATGTCCATCACTAAATTTTTTGTGCCACTTTAACACTAATTATCGTGAAATTTTCTTTTGTCTATTCGTCTGCTGATATTGATTAAATGTTTTTGTAGGTGTCATTTCCAAATTACAACAAAAAATTATGTTTGTTTATGATCGTGCGGTTTTCTTATTACCGCGTGTCCGTCATTTTCCCGTTGTTAACAATTAAGGCGTCAGGCGTTTCTAGCGATATCAACAAAAATAAACGGAATTGACGTCCATTATTTTAAAGAATTACTTAAATGACATCATAGAAGAAACATGCGATGTTGAGCGGATTTTCTACGTTATTTTTTAGTTTTTTAGCAAGAAATATACGATGACTTACTGCGCTTTTCTACCGTGCGCCGGGTGCAGTGTATGTGCTTATTTAAAAGCAATATAAAATCATTATTTATTGACACAATTAACTGTTCCTTTCGAAATGTGTTGATAATATTCTACAATGTATGCTGATAAAATTGTATTACAATACACGTTGACGTTCAAGAGATATTTAAAAAGTCCACGAATTTTTGGATAACCCCTCGTATATACAGATTTTAGAACTGGCATTGATTTAGTGAAATGCATAAAAAGGAGTTCGCTGAAGACCATAACCTACTGAAGACCTTAACCTACGCCAGTTTACATATGTTTAATTCACATTCTATGACTCAAAATACCCCCCAATGGAGGTACACATAGATGCTCGGATACACTTAATATTTATTTCAACATTAAAATGGGATCAACCCACAATATTTGGATTATACAACGAAATTATCAATAGTAAACTTTGTATAGTTCCGGATCCGTTGTTTACTTGGTCAAAACTTTGTTGTTGTTTTTTCTTCCACCAAATTAAGTCCTTCAAAGAAAGAAGGCACATGCTAACTGTTCCAGCATCGCATTCTAGTACTGACTGCTTAATGCAAAATAAATGAGTACGTATACTTCTAATATATATACTTCATATATATACCATTGTGACGTCTAAAACAACTAGTCTACAATTAGACGTGGTTTGTGTCCTTATATATGGGAAACATTCCCTTATGGTAATTCACCAACTTTTTGGCATATCATTATGCTCATCAGTATAATGACGTTCTACCAACGTTGTTACATTGATATAATATATCCTAACCACTTTTGCATTACTTGTATATCCTGTGCTACAGAATACGTTTTAAGAAAATCAGAGAATATTCAAATTCAACTGTAATGTAGTTGATGTATTTGACATATATAACAGTTTTATTTAATTGATATATTTTTGTTAACAGTAAGAGTTGCCTCTCTTTATTTTCTGCTCTCGTAAAAATTGGCTCCGTCTATTTCCATGATAATGCCATATATGGAAGTTGCAAAATCGTTTACAAACGTTAATTGTGTTAGAATGTAAAAGGAAAGTGTGGTGTTGTCGACCTGAGAGTGTTAACTGATGCACTTACACACTCAACGTCATGATAAAACATGTTGTGTACGTTCTATCGTCAACATTTCTACATGTCGCAAATTTGAAGTTATACATTTCAATTTTTCTAAGTTGCATGTTAACAGCTTCTTTTTTTATCAAATCGAGATAATCAAAACGCCTAATACCAGTGCAGTATGTAACTCTCGGATCGACAGTTATATTTTCTTACTTATCTGTTTAGTAAAATCCAACTATGCATTGTCAAATTTCAAAGGCTGTATTTTTGGCAACGAATAGCCTCCAAATTTGGTAAGGTATTATATGTATAACTGGCCATGTTTCAGACGTCATTTAAAACTTAAAGTTTATAATACAATGTATATAACTTTATTATTGTCTTGGCACACTTAAAATAATAAAAGTTTACCATCTTGTTTGAAAAATGTTGAGTAGACGATTTACGACTATATAATGTTTTATATGAGTTACATAGAATAACAAATATGTTTTCATCAGGTTCATCTTTTACTTTAAAAGTGGTAAAAACACTCATTATTTTTAAACGAAAAGACACAAAACCAAAGAAAAGCATATCTGGAAAAAACAATTTAATTTAAACAGGTATATGTAAGATTTAACCCCAAAAAAATGAAATGGGCAGGGTGCACCCTAAATATTTTCACACTGATTTTGCAATTTCCAAAACATAGCTTGTGGTTTTTCGAAGGTGACGTTCTTGCAATTCTGAGCTAATGAACCAATACTCATAAATCTGTTTTAATTTTGATAATAAAAATTGTCAGTTAGACTTGTTTAAAGTTTTCAAAACAAAAATCAATATTTTTTAAAAAATTTATTTTTTCTTTTAAAAATTTCCCTTACAGATTTTAAAATACCCAATTTCCGGGGAAAGAGGAATTTCTTGAGCCTTTACATTTGGGAAATTTGGGAAAGTATTCGGTGAGTTCGGGGGAAACCTGTTTTCAAGGTTTTAAATTCAAAAAAAAAAATAACGCCTTTAAAAGGGTTGAAATTTCCCTGATTACCCGCTGTATGTACCATATCTCAGGTGTTGTAAAAATTGGAAAAATTTCACCCCTTTTTTAAAATTTCAGTTGTTATTTAAGTGCCGGGGCACTTAATTTAAAAGCTTCATTTTCAACTAACACATTGAACAAACTCGGTCAACCCGGCCCGCCCTTTTGGCGTTTTTAGAGGTTTCATTTTATTCTGTATTTCATGACATTTGACCCCTCAAAAGTTTCATTAAGTTGAATTCCGCCAATTGCTCTTTCATTTGAGAATTATTCGCCACTTATCATGGAATTGCGGGAACGTAAAAAACATGAAATGAAAGACATCAATGTAATATACTCTAGGTACATTCTGCGAGTGGATAAAAAAGGGCTTTATAAAGTAATATAACATGAAACGAACAGGAGTTACAAATACTATATGGCGTTTTTTATGCAAAGGGGAAACAGCTTTCTTTGTTTCCTTACCTAATGCAGAAGTGAAATATCCTACTTAGCACAACTATGATCAACAGTTATAACTGTTATAGCTTACGTCTATTGGACTTTCTTAATCGCATATGTGCAAAGGAAGCACCAACTTTATGATAACAATTACAGAGCAGGCAAAGCAAATGCCGGACAATTATTATGAAAAATTGCCAACAAAAGCACAACTCTTATATGTAAATTTATTTTATTGCATATCATATTTGTTTGCTTTTTAAGATATTATGGATGAAAATAGATTTCTTAATATAACAACAAATGTTTTATTACAGTTCGATCATGTGACTTCCTTGCAAAGTTTGATGCTTTGAGGGCGCTGGATAATGCAATACGTGAAAGAAGTATTTGCGTGTCGGCTTTTGTGGATTCTTGCAGAGCCGGGGGCCAAGAGCTGGATGAAAGAAGAAAAAATGTAAACAAAAGGGTCATACAAACCTCGGCAGCCGGCATTGGATCTGGGGGTTTGATCATTTTAGGAATCATACTTACTCCCATTAGTTTTGGTGCATCGTTAGTTGTAAGTTTCGCTGGAGCGGCTGTTGGTGTTGTTACTGGGGGTACAGCAGCAGGTGTAAGGACACATGAAGCTGTGAAACAGAACTCTAAAATTACTGACATCAAGGCGGAACAAGAAGTTTTTCAGTCAAAGGAACAGAGAGTAGCTTCAATGCTTAAAAAGGTTGATGAGTATTTCACAACAGAGATTGCAAATTCTAGCACTACGGACGCTGAATGTCCCGGAATAAGCAGACGCGGTTTTCTTGCTATTGGATCAGCTTTACGAGCTGGTAAGGGTGTAGCCGGTATAATTATTGCAGCAGTTCGGGTAGGGACAACAGCCGCAACTATAGCAGCATCAGTTCTTGGACCTGTTTCCATAGTGGCCGATGTTGCATTTCTAGCAGAAGCAGCACATAATAAACGCAAAGGGGATAAAACAAACGCTGGTGAAATGTTGCAGGAGATGGCTGAAACAGTTGATGTAAAGTGTGAAAAATGTTAAAATATTTTAACATCATGCTGCGGGGGGAATTGCAAAGGGAAAAAGAAGATTATTCGGGTTGGGGTAGGAAGATAAATCCCTATATTTCAGAAAAAAAGCTGGGAAAGTTCTGAATATCATTTTTCCAAAATGTTTTTCTTTACATTCCTATAAAGGTTTTTATTTCTCTAGGGCAAATACTTTTTGAGCTACATGGACAGAATTCAAAAAAAGGAAAAATTTTTTCCTTAGTCAAGGGGAAAAAAACTCTGGAAAAAAGCGAGTTTTCTCCAAAACAAAACAAAAGGTTTCAAACCCTCACATTTCTTTTTTTAACAATTTTCCCGTAAAAGTGTCATTTAAATAAAGAGTTCTTTTCCGTGACACAAGTTGAAAATTGAAAACAAAAAACCTAAGTCGGGATAATAACTCTCTACAAATTCTGATTAAATTCACACACCAACACGCAGGTGCACAGCTAAACTATGCTGACCAACATTTCCTGTAATGTGTCATGACTCTAGGTCAAATTACTTTTTGAGCTTTGTGCGAACACAACATGGAAACGGACGGACGGAAGTACGGACGAACAAGGGTTAATCTACATCGCCAATTTTTAGATTGTAAAATTTTAAAAAGTATTTGTACTGGTACTTTGATTACATCTTTGATCTTACGCGACCCATTATTTTATCATATTTTTTATTAACGAAAAGTGCATCAAATTAACAAGGGAAGCAGGTGCGTACTCAATGAGATGACTCCTTAATACATCTTTTTGTTAAGATTAAATACATGTCATCGTTGTGAGCTACGTCGGGTGTTTCTTTAAAATTGCAATCAGACTCCCGTTATAACATGGGCAAAAGAGTGAAAAATAGCCGATTTTATGCTATAATCTTGGTTGTCGCCCTTTCTAATGTAAAGGTAATGTAAATACATTTCTGTCATTCAGTTTAACCCTTTAATTAACTTAAAAAACAAGATAACACAAATTGATTATGAGAAAATGTTGTTTTATTCATGTTTATATTGATAAATGCTCTTTATATTTCTTTGAGAGAATAATGTTTAGTGCCTGATTTTTTGATAAACTTGTGTGCTTGAAAAAACGATTCTGATGACACTCACTCGTTGATCTTTTTTCTACCGTCAATCTGAATAATTCTAGGCATTTCTGAGGTTTATGTTTTGTCTTTGGTAGAGTAATTTAATGGTTTTTTTTCTTGAGTTAGTATATCTCGATGTTAAGCCTTGTTAAATCATTTAAAATTCGAAATTTCGTTCGGTTCTAAGCATTTGTATTTCCCAAGTTGTTGGCCCCGGAAAAATAAAACGCATACGTAAAACATGTAGAATTGGATAAATACCGTCCAAGCACAAGGATTTAATGTATGTGTTTTGTATTAAATCTGTTTAAAATTTATGCTATAATAGCGTCAAATCACGTTTATAACGTCTGCAGAGTCCCTCGGAACTGTTGGAGCCCTCGCCCTACCGGGCTCGGGCACCAACCGTTCCTCGGGACAATGCAGACGTTATAACACGGAAAAACGTGCGTTAACCGTAAACGTATTTCCATGTACACAAAATGATTCAAGTTGTTAATCAGTTCATGTTTCTGTTTTTTATATGTTTTTTATGATTTTATATATATATATATATATAATATATATATATATATATTTGTTGAACTTTTGTAGATAACTAGACTTTAGAAATATCTGATTAGGCATTCGCTCGGTGTACGTTACATTTGCTAGCATTTTATCAAATTAATTTCAGTTATGCCCGTTTTTTCATCAGTGTAATGAAATGAATCTTTTTAAAAATTGTTTCATTTGTTTTTCATGAAAAACATCCATGTTTAAGAGTGTAAGGGAAATTTAGCAGTGTAACCAGGATCATCATTCTTTAAAAGGACATTTGGGAGTTATGGTAATTTGTCACACAAACTTATATGTACTTAAATGTATTCTAAGAATGCGTTGGTAAAAGGAAACTACTTGTCTTGAATTGTGTTTGCTTTTTTGTGTTACGCTTTTTACAGACTGGTGTAAATACTTTCTAATGAATAAACACTTTAAAACATTATTTTTTCTTTGTTATTGAGCAATATAATTTTGCCATTCATATTTGTAACCGTCGGAGTAGTACAGTTAGGAAACATACATCAATTTTGAGTGCATTTTTGTAGAATAATGCACGGTTCAAAATCAAATGCACAGAAATATAATCACGATGGCAGTTAGGCCTGAGTCATTAATTACAAAGCATGTGAACGATAAACCGTGCATTATTATTAAATGCAAGAAAAACATGATATCTATTTCCATTCTAACATGAACATTAAAAACAACTGATAAAAATGTGTTGAACAACATTGAGCGTATAAGTAGTTTTCATGACGTCATTTTGGTTAATTGGTAGGCATTCGTTGTTTATGGTGTGCATATTTGTAATAATGAACTTGATTGCCCTATCTGCAGCTATTTGATGGGGGAATAGTGTGAAGTGTGTTAGAATATTATTTATATTTTAGTCCTCGTCCTATTTATGTATCAGCGACAGTTACCATGGTCTAACCCGAGCTAGGTACATGCAGATAAAATGTAGAATTAAATATAGACTTATCTCGCCACGCTACTAGATTATTTAGATTATCGGTTCAATTTCTTCATGACTTTTATATCCGTTTTGAACATTGGAAATCTTCCATTTTAATTTCTATGGACCTTGCGTTTTTAAGAATTCTCCTTCGAAACGCTTTTTAGTGGTTTTCTGATTAAAACATTTAAAAAATTGTACTGAATTTTAACAACGTCTACAGTAGAATGTCAATAAAATGCTGTTATATGAACGCCTCAAGACAAATGATAATATCTTAAAGGCTAAAAAAGGCATATACTGTTCCGTTAATATAGTGGAAAATGTATTTCCGATAAAAATCTAATACTTTGCTCAAAACGAAAACAAAATGATATATATTATTTAAATCTCTCAAGAATTAATATAACAGCTTTTTCGTTAAAACTCTAAATGTTTCAACAAGAAAGCCGCTAAAAGACATTTGATAGAACATCATCGAAGGAGAATATATACATGTATTTAACTCAGTTAAGGTCTGTCTAAAATTCAAGAACCGGACAAGGACGAGGAGGATTGGCTAATTCAATATGACAATAAACATCGCCAAGGCAGGGTAGCACTCAATCCAAATGTGAACTTCATTATGACTCACTTTTTCCACTAAATTTCCAAATTTTGGTACCAAATATTAGACAATTGATTACACGTAAAGAAAATAATCTGTCAGTCCAATGATTTCTAATGATAAGTAGATATGTTATGATATGGTTGTTAACTTAGACAGCAATTCCGAGCAGTTACCTACTATTTGTTTAGTTTCTTAGGTAGGTAAGACCGAAATACCGCATACTTCTATGTATTCTGACTATTGATATCAAGGTCCTTATCAAAAGACTGGCGATAAGGACGAAAAGTGATTGCATATAGCGGGGACTATATAGTATTAGCCTTAACCTGAATTAAATGCTATGTGTACGAGTTTTATGGAATTCTGTTTTTAATATAACATGCTATAAAATAAAAATTACTTTAGTCAATATGTTTGCTTTTGCTTAAGAAATGAAACGTTTGAAATTTACAAATTTTGTCTTGATTTGCAGGTGCAAGAGTTATAAAATGACTAGTTGAAGCATATAGAATTAATCTAATTTTAACAAAAATTGTATGTCAAATTTAATATACTTGAAGGCTCGTCATGTCTCAGAAATACTAGCTACCTATTTTAACTCAAAATGTTTTTAATGCTTAATTTATTGTTACAGTATTCAAAGTAATACTCATTTGACATATACATGGACTATCTTTTGCAACTATAGGCATGTTGGCAATCGATATTATCATAGTGAATAAGTACTTTGTATGGAAGTCAAAATACTCCTTTTTACATTATGCTACCTTTACGACACAATACTTCATGTTCTGGGCTACTTCCTTCGGTTGTTAAACATCTAACTTTCTCTGAATTTATTGTTCTGTAAAGAACGAAAAAATAATTTCTAAATTTTTAGTTTATCTACTTGTTCATCAGCTTGTTACATGACGGTATAAATGTACATGTATCATGTGATTTATACCCCGGCCAGATTAGATATATTTTAACATACTTTAGAATCATTTTTCAAAAATCATAGGATCACGTATAAATTTGATTACAGTAACTGTAATAAATTTAAAATGAATAAAGGAATAAACAGGACAGGCTTCTTGATTATTATTTAACGTTAAGGTATGTTTTTACTCTAAATAAACAACAACTTGATAATTTAAAAAAAAAAACATCTTCTCTATATTTTGATAAAAAATATTTCTAGTAGCCAGCTACTCTAAGGTTATATCGAGTTATGAAATATGAAATTATAATCGAAAACAAATATATCATCCGACACGTCTAGGTTGGCTTTTTAACCCAGAGCTGTTAAGTTATTATTAATTAAGATAAAAAAAACCATATGATTTTGTCATTTTGTTGGTTGTGACAAATGCTTCAGAAGAATCACCCTTCATCTAATTTTTTTAAACAATATCTTGACATAATTAGATAGATTATATATATATTATTTGGCAATGCATGAGAGACCCTATATATCATAATTTATTGTCTTAAAACCATGAAACTAAACTCTAAAAATACATACTAAAATCAAGTCAAATTTTTGTCATATCTCTTATATAACTTTATAGATAATTCATATGATATTGTGTTGAAGTTTTATTTTGTCACAGCAATTATTACGTTAATTTTATTACTGTTATTATTATTTACTATTCTTATACAAGTATTCTGTCTTTTTTTCATGTAAACTGGGTTACGCATAGGTGACATGTTTCAATAATCCTTTTTCCTGACAATTTTAATCCGTGAACCTGAAAATTGTAAAATATTGATATACAATATAATCCTGAAGATATTATATAACGGATTTAAAAAGTAAAAGTAAGTATTTATATACTGAACAGTACCAAACGTTTGTTTGTTTGTTTCATTTTACGCCTTTTCTCAACAGTATTTCAGTCATATAGGCGGGTAGTTTCCTAACTATCGTTCCCGGAGAGTTACACCAGTACTAGACTACCTTCCTCCGTGCATTATCGGGACATATCACCAGTCAGTTTTATCTTTGATATGAACTTCAAATCAATGTACATTATGTTTATTTAAACAGATATATGTTATCTAGATACATTAATACATTTAAATGAATTTAAATTTCATTTATCTCCGAAATCTAGGAAAAGTTATTAAGATTTTAGATTATACCTAGTTATTCAGGAACAAATGCGAGAAAGTACTTCCAATGAGTTTATGTGTATCATAATCAGTGCAATATCTATATGTATTCGGATCAATATTTTTGGCCATTTTCGTCAAACTCAGGATAAGGATCTCGAACACAGTAGACCGGATATGGTTTTCGGTCTTTACTTTACTACAAAACCTAAACATGTCAAGAAACAGTACGTTAATCCTGGGATTTGTTGACTTTAAAACTAATCCTGGTTGTCAGACACATTTTCTGGATAGACTTTATTTTTCAGCAGATGTCATCGTTACTTTTCATACAAATAATTCTCCCTCTGCTTATATTTAACAACAAAAGGATATTTAGTTGAAATATTTTCAGTTCATATTAAATATAAGATGAGAATCAAATAATCGTGGAGGTATTCCGATTAATTTTGACTGAACTGAGTTTTCATCGAAATGCGTGCAATCAGATTTTTATTATACCTAATTTGATTTTACTATTTCCGGTACAGTTCAGCCAGATACAGGGCAGATGCTTCCTTTATTTTCGTGATTGCAATGTATAAAAATTACTTATAAATTTAGGTCCAAAAAATCAAAATATCACACAAAAACAAAAATTATGATTTGAAGCTGTTTACTTTGTATAAACAAATTTCAAAGCGACAGTTAGTTTGTGCGTAAGAATACCATTTCATTAATGCCAAGGCTAGATGACAAGTTATTTTTTCAACTAAACAACCAAACTAATCAGAAGAAGCGAGGAAGTGGCTAGTCACTTTCCCATAAAGTATAGGGTCGTAAATTATACAATTTATATTTGATCGGGATTAAGACATTAATTGACGTTTGATCCTTATCAGATTGATATATACTCTGGATAGTTTGCCTTTTTATTTGTCGTGCATTGGTAGGATATAAGTAAACTATACTTCATGTCTTGCTAGGGTCTGATTTATGATTTACCTTAAACTGAAGTAATCAAGTAAATACCAACAAATGTTATTATTTTTCGGCGTTGGCTTTTAATTACTCTTTTTATTGTTTTCATATTTATATTGTATCACTGTTATCAAATATACCTAGTTCAATACCAATAATACTGTGAAATTACTATACTCCCGTCATAACCAAATTACTATTCTCCCGTCATAACCAAATTACTATACTGCCGTCATAACCAAATTACTATACTCCCGTCATAACCAAATTACTATACTCCCGTCATAACTAAATTACTATACTCCCGTCATAACCATTGAATATATTTTTAGCAAATGGCTGATCTGTTATCAGACTTAACCTGAATTAAATGTTATGTGTACGAGGTTAAAGAAATTCTGTTTTTAATATGACATGGTATAAAATAAATATACTTTAATCAATATGTCTGCATTTGCTAAAGAAATAAAACGTATGGAATTTACAAATTCAGTTTTGATTTGCTAGGGCCAAAGTTAATAAATTACTAGTTGAAACTTATAGAATTTACCTAATTTTAACAAAATATTTATTTCAAAAGGGATGTCAAATTTAACAGACATATTCACATACAATTACATACTTGAACTCTCATTATACCTCAGAAATACTAGCTACCTTTTGCAACTCAAAAAAGGTTTTAATGCTAAATTAACAGTTTTCAAAGTAATACTCATTTGACATATTCATGGACTATCTTTTGCAACTATAGCTCTGGCAATCGGTGTAATCAAAGTGAATATTAAATATTGTGTATGGTAGTCAAAATACTCCTTTTATACATTTTGCTACCTGTACGACACAATACTGCACTTTCAGCGCTACTTCATTTAGTTTTTAAATATCTAACATGCTCTAAAATCATCATTATGTAAAGAACAATTAAATGATTTCTAAGGCATAATGTCCTAAACTAAACTAAACTAAATTAGAAATACACCGTTGTAATAGTCAATTATCTAAGGTCATTAACAGGACATATCAGTCAGTTTAATATTTGAAATGAACTTCAAATCAATGTACATTATGTTTTTACTTATATGTTATTTAGATAAATTAACATATTTAAAAGAATCATTTACCGCCGAAATCTAGGAAATTTTATTACGATTTTAGATTATATTTATTAGTGACAAATGCGAGATAGTCCTTCCAATGAGGAATTTGTGTCTTATAATCAATGCAATGTTTTCTGGTCCCATAATTGGCCCTTTTCGTCATTCTCCAGATAAGGACCTCTAAGACAGTGGTTTAAATAATCTGAATTCACAGACCGGATATCGTATTCGGTCTTACCGTCACTACAAAACCTAAACATGTAAAGAAATAGTAAGGAAATGCTTTGATAACTAATCCGGGTTGTCAGACACATTTTTACACCGAACCATTAATGAAATAGACTTTATTTTTCAGCAGATGTCATCGTTATTCTTCATACAAATAATTCTCCCTTGTCTGATCTATATCCCTTTCAAATAGTTTTATTTTAATCTTTTAAAGCAAAGGTAGGAAATAATTATTCTTCATGTCTAGCTAGGGTCAGACTTATGATTTGCTTTAAACTGAGGTAATCAAGTAAAAAATCAAATGTTTTTATTTTACGTCTTTCACATTTTTACCCTCATATCATCCATAAATATTATTCATATTAAATATTTCAATACCAATATAAAACTGTGAAATGGCTTTACCCTAAATATGGATTTTCTAGAGAGTTAAACACACACATAACCTTTCAATAAAAAGGATCATAAATTCTTTTTCTAAGTACCCCTGATAATGTAGTTCAAAACCACCATACTATTTAATAATTGTTTGACTGTCAACTGCCGTCTTGCTATTTCGACTCAAAGAATGGTAGGAACAACTGAACGAAGCAAGTGTGAGATGCCAGAAGGAAGCAATATTCCGCCAAAGAAGCGGAAACAGAAAAAGAAAAGGAATCGAAATTTATTAAAAGCAAGCTTATATGTATGGTCAACTTAATGTGGGTAAAACGGCCTACGGAAAAAATCGTTTTTATTGTCAAGGGAAGCAACTCGAATTATTTTCATGGAATGAATATTAACTTTCACAAAAATTAGTTGATTTGGACTTTTTTGACATTTTGTATAATAATGACATGTTTATAGCAACAGGAACATGATTATCTAAAAATACTTCTTTAAATTTAGGACCTAAGAGAATAAATGTGATTATTTATATAAGAATAATATGCACAACGTAAGAAAGGGACGATATAGTGGCAGAATTTCTGTGTACTATAAACAGTTTTTGAATTTAAGTGAAACAACCATGTGGTATTGTATAAATACATGTGCTTAAATTACACTTTAATTAAGCAGAATATCTTTATATTTGTAATGTATATATACCTTCAAATAGTTCAAAAATGAATACAGGAAATATATATTTTTGAAAGAGCAAAATCTGGTGATTTAAAAGTCAAACAGCCAACCAAATTGATTATGTGTGCTTTAATAGGTTATATGTGACCCACATACCACCGCGTCTTAGTACGGATCAAGTGACAGATTCTTACTGTACGAGATGTAAATCTTTAACATGTTTATCGCTAACGACAGGTTCAAGAAGGATGCAAATATAAGTAATCAGACACGGTTATAGTGTCGTTGATATCTTTATCATAATATTTAATTATTCAGACCTTGCAATCCTTCCACTGAACGAACTGTCAGACTGTTAAAATAGTACTTGACCTGCTTAAGATACGACAGTATGCACTATATGATAAACGTAGTATTTGGGACGAGAATAAAAGTCAAGTATTTACGGAGCGCCTGACCGGACAACAAATTGCATTTCATTTATTATGCAAAATCATAAAGATGGAAACAAATAACCTATTTCCTACATTAATACAGGCCACGGTTGTTTCAGTATATCAACAAAAAGCGGATACAGAAAAAAAGACAGCATCTAGATCGCGATAGAAAGAACAATGTTTTATACAGCGTGTTACAAAGCAAGAAAAAAATAACTCAAGCACACAATCAATTTGTGAAAAATAGAAATTATGTGCAATTATGGCAAATTTAGTTGATATACTAAA
The DNA here is from genome assembly GCF_026571515.1 of Ruditapes philippinarum. Lineage (NCBI taxonomy): Eukaryota > Metazoa > Mollusca > Bivalvia > Venerida > Veneridae > Ruditapes > Ruditapes philippinarum. Next base: position 74,957 of record NW_026852484.1, read on the forward strand.
TTAAATACAATAAAATAATATTCTAGGAAAACAGTGAGATAAACGAGTGAAGGAAAATAGCTAATATCGCCAAATATAGGCATATGGAAACATGTAAAAATAAAGGCAATACAAGCCACAATATATCCGGATAGAAAATATGAATGTACGAGTTGATGATCTCGGCGGTCATTTTCAGACTTTGATTTGGAGTAAAAATATTAATTTATATCAAGTAGGTATACTGATCAATATAATGAAAATTTGGACGCGGAAATATATTCACTAGAACCAAAGGAAAAAGACTGGAAACAATGTGATCCCTTGGAAGCATTTATCACAACAAAATTATATGAAAATTGCAGACTAGGTTTGATTGAGTCTGTACATGAGGGATAATGAATAAGTGCAACATCCTTTAAGCACCCCTAGCACCGACTTGAGCAGTACTCAATTTTCAACCGTTAAAAGTGCTTTCTAAAAAATGGGAAAAGCCCCGGGCTCCATAACTTGCGCAGGGGAATATTTAATAATTGTTTTAATATGATTAGATCAACCTACTTAAACTAGATAAAAAATGTTTCTGAATGCTTAAAATCAGATAACTTCCCGCGAATGTATAATTGGTCCGGTTTCTTAAAATGAAAATGCGTAAGATCCGAAAACTGATAGCGGAATTCCTCTTAGAGATATCTTAGGAAAAATGTATTCCGACTCACAAAATGGTCGGGTTTGGCTTCCAAAAGGGAAAGTCGACAGTAGATTGTATATTTATTTTGCATTTGTCAATTGCAATTGTCAAGTACCAAGTGAGCACTTATGAATAAAATATTTTGAGAAATACTTTACGAGAATAGAATGGTTACTACTTTCAAACAAATTTCTACAGCAAAACAATAGCTCTTGATTTGTAAGATTTATGTTTGAAGCAGTAAACTTTTGTGTGCGAAACAAAACAACGTCTAACATCTTCGAATCAGGTGTAGAATTGAAACAGACACAAATTCGATGTTGTTTTTTTTTTTTAATTTTCGTGACCGATTTACTGAAAATGTAAATTCATATTTAGACGGAGTAACTAGCATTTATGACATTCAGATTTCCATAATGTGGTTCCAATGAAACAGCACTTTTCGCTATAAACCCGAATATGTTTGTTGATTCAGAAGCATATTGTAATCGATGGTTATTAAAAGTAAGTAATTGCAAATGAAACGAAAGCGATAAGTTTCGTAACAAGGAATAATGGATCACGTGTGATGTTTTCTTGAATAATAAAAAGCTTGAAATCTTAACACAATTTTAGTAACAAGAACTATATTTCTTCAAAGACAATAACTGGAATCGATCCCAGAAAAGGCTCACGCAATCCCCATTGTGACTTATGGCTTTGCTTTTAATTGCAGTCACCGTTTGTTCCTGCGTGATCATAAGTGGCGACTAAATAAGTTCAAATTACTAGAGGCTATGTAACTCTTAGCTTTAGAAGCTCAATTTTCCTGTTTCGGCGCCATATGGCCTAGATATGTTTGTGTGCCGTAAACAAAACAAACTCCTAAAACAGCTTCCTTCTCATAATACAATCTTTTTATAGTATTTCATCAATTAAAACTGTCAGCAACCAATAAAGGTAATATTTTTGATAGTCATGTTAGTTAAAGTTTGAATAATAGCGCGGAGGTTTGGGGATATCAAGGTAAAGACATTGAAATGACTCATACCACTTTCTCCTTTGGGTAAAAATAATAACAACGAATAGGGAGTTTTTGAATTTAGAGCTTGGACGAAACTTATTGTATTTACATGGAAAACTTGCAATGACAAATTCCCGAATTTCAATTAATTTATATTTTACTAACAAACATTACAGTTTTGAGTGTACACAATATTTATATTCTGATGCGGATAATCCAAAAATACAATGATTCAATTTCGGCATGTACATGAATTTGTATATACTTGACATTTGTTTAATTACGCTTTAAATACATGTATCATTGACCTATTTAAGAGAACGTGTGCGTGTCATTTATCTTCAGGATTTAAGATAAAAACTTGGGATTCGTCAAAACACACTGTGGATATTGTTCGGCAATATTAACCTGAGATATTTGAAAATTCTATGAACATTGGTTGGTTATTATCGGAAGAAAATTCCGAAGAAAACCGAACGAATTTTCACGTATGATACAACGGTAAATGTTTAACTTACCACCATATGATTGGATTTCGTAGCTGCAAGATTTTTCATTAGTTGAAGGCTGAAATCAAATTTGTTGTTGTAGTCTTTTTTTTTCTTTTTTTTTAATTATTTTTAATAATATTTTGCACAACTCGGCAATCATGTTTGTGTACGAGTTCACATATTGAAATTCATGAATTGAAATAAAATATGTATTTATCAAAATGATGAAAATGAATCAAAATGATAGAAATGAAACACACTTTAAGAACTCGTGTTTTGCATAATTAACAGCAAAAAAGTTCATAAAAAAACTCAAAAAAGGTTGGTCCAAGATTCAAACTTGAAACTATTTTCACAATTTCGTCATTCTTACCATCAGGCAATCGAGCAGTATTTTATTTATTAAAGTATCGTTATCTATAGTATGATTTCATTCTTAAGCATAATTCATAACAAAGGAAAGACTCCCGAAAATGGGTGAGTCTCAGTTCAATATTTCCAAACAATAAGTAAACATACAACTTATTTCACTTAAAGTAAATTTTTCATTTTGATTATTATCTTCATAAGTGTACGGGTTAGCTTCTTTGACCAATTTATATGTTTTGCTTAATGATTATGAAATATAGATTTAGAACTTTTATGAGTAAATTTATACTTGTATTTTTTCGTATTGATATACCAAGAAATGTTCCCGAAATTACATACATACATAAGCTGCATTTTAAAATTTTGGAAAGATATGTTGCTGTCGGCCTTAATACCAAACATTTTATTGTTTTATAAACTTTTTAACTGTATCGTTGTAATTCTTTTCATATTTTTTTTTCAGACATATTATCTTCAAAGAAAAATCCATCGCTTAAAGTTCGTATAATTTTAACTATATTCGAGCCTACAACGTGCTCTGGCATTCGAACTCTAATTATTTTTATCCTTTTTTTTTGTCCCCCGCCTTTCCAAAGAAAAAAAGGGGGTATAGAAATAGGCTCCGCCCGTCTGTTCGTCGGTCACACTTTCGTGTCCTGTCCATAACATTGCCATTTATGAAAGGAATTTGAAATAATTTAGCACAAATGTTTGTTATATAAAACAATGTGTCATGCGCAACAACCTACCTTCAGGGTCAAGGTCGTACTTGGAGGTCAAAGATTAACATAGTCTGTTGTAGTGTATATTTTGTGTCCGGTCCATAACTTTTTCATAGATCAAAGGATTTTGAAAATACTTGGAACAAATAGTCACAATAATAAGACAATATGCCAAGTACAACAACTACACCTTTACCTCCAAGGTCAAGGTCACACTTTGAGGTCAAAGGTTAAAAGAGTCTGTTATATAGTATATTTTGTGTCCTGTCCATAACTTCTTCATAGATCAAGGGATTTTGAAAATACTTGGCACAAATAGTCACAATGATAAGATGAGACGTCACGCGTAACACCTGTGTCTCTACCTCCAAGGTCAAGGTCAAACTTAGAGGTCAAAGATTTACATAGTCTGTTATATGGTATATTTTGTTTCCAATCCATAACTTTTTTAAAGACCAAGGGATTTAAGAAATACTTTGCACAAATAATCACAATAATAAGATGGTATGGCAGGCGCAAAAAATATGGTCCCTACCTCCAAGGTCACACTTAGAGGTCAAAGATAAACATAGTCCGTTATAGGGTAAATTTTGTGTCCGATCTATTACTTTTTCATAGTTCAAGGGATTTTGAAAATACTTGGCACAAATAGTTACAATAATAAGACAATATTTCACGCACAACACCTGAACCCCTACCTCTAAGGTCAAGGTCACACTTAGAGGTCAAATCTTAGCACAATAGATTTTTAAATTCCGTGTTTCAATTTATTTCTTTAATAAATTTATTGTTGCATTTGCAGATCTTTCATTGATCATAATTTTGGACTGAAAGTCATGAGATCTATACCTCAATCTTTTGAAATAGCACAATTTTATGCTTCATATAAAACTTCCCAGAGGCGGGGGACGTTGGTAACTCTGTTACAAATTTTTGTTAATCAATATTTGTTATGCAGGACAGAGCAATGTGGGATATTTTCCATCTAATTCGAGTGTATAAACAAGCCTTTTACTTTTATAGTTTAACTAGGCCTGCCGTATACCAAACAGTAATCAATTGATAAAAAAAGATAAATATTTGCAATGTTAAATGGAAAGACACCGGTATATTTTGACTGATTACTTAAGTCATATTTATTGTTTGGATGACACAAGATATTGTACTTTCGATTTCCCCACAAGGATGCTAAAAACATTTACTCTTATTAAACTTATTATGTAATTTCGAAATTAAGAACGATATGAAACCCATTTTATTAACAATTTGTAGCTTTGTCTGTGTAATTACCTTTGTAAAAACAGACCTTTAAGAAAGTTAGAAATATCACAATGACATGTATGCCTCTTTCCTGAATCTTTAATGTGTAGTAATTTAAAAGTCACAAAGAAAAATGTGTTCATAAATGAGGATATATAACACAAATTATCACTCACCATTTCAGAAAAGTAGGTTTACGATGATCAAGTTATTATTATAATTTCTTTGATTATATTATAAAAATTATCGATCAGGACAATTATCTTTATTTTAACTAGTAATATTCAATCATTTGCAAGTTATATTATA
>NW_026852485.1:0-10280 GCF_026571515.1 Ruditapes philippinarum
AAAAAAGAAAATAATTTTTTTTTTTTAAAATTGCGGTCGCTGTTTGAAACAAGAACTGTTATATTTATGAATATAATATGTTTTTGAAAGAGTACCTGTAGTGACAGTAGTTTGTCCCAACCAACCTAAATTCAAAAGCAAAACTTGGACATATACATGTACGTAATATGAATAAAATGCATCACATTATTGACAAACATTGGTGCAAACATATTTTTCTGATTTGTTATAAGGAAGTGTTATTCCCCCATCATAATCCAAAAGAAGACAACATCTTATAAATCAAGAAATTGTAAGTAATGCTCATTGTATACAATACAAATGTTAAAAAAAACATATTCATTTGAATGTATATTGTAAATACTATTTTTTGCTTATTTTTTGAAAAGTTAGAACATACAAATTATTTTTGGGACTGTTTATATTAAACATACGTGTGTTAAACCCCTGTCACACTAGGACGGCGTTCTCACGGCGTCCAGTGAAACTTCAGAACGCCGAGGTGAGCGCAGTAAGATCGCAAACATCGCCGCAGCATCGCCGTAGCATCGTTGTGGCATCGCATAGAACACCGACCGACAGCGCGCATTTTGAGCATGTTCAAAAAAAACAAACGCCGTCACCCAGGCGTTCTAAAATGAGCGCAGTGGGATCGCAGATAGGACGCCGTAGCAACTCCGTAGCATATCCTACAACAAACAGGAGCGCCATGAAAAGCGCAAAAGGAACGCCGAATGAACGCGGTGGTTATCACGGCGGCTTGTACGGAGTTTGTGCGGCGTCTTTACCGCGCTAATACTGCGTGTGCACGGCGCTTTTACAGAGCTTTACGATTTCAGGGCAGTGTGAATGCGCGCAGAACGCGTTTGAGCGCCGTAAATGCGCAGTGAAAGCGCAAAGAACGTGTAAAAGCGCGATCCGAACGAAGACAATCGTCAATTAAAAACGCCGTGAAAGCTCCGTAATCATCGCCATGCATCGCCGTGGGGACGCCGTGAAGACTCCATGAAGTCTTTATGTCAACAAAAATATAACATTTTTTATTGCGATCTCGCGGCGCTTTGTTAAATTTTACAACGCCGTGCAAACGCAGTGAAAGCGCAGTCTGGTGTGACAGGGCCTTTACTTACTATTCATATTGTATTTCAAGTTAGAATATTTGCAAAAAATGACTTAATATTGATTCAAATATTGACTCACCTGATGTTATACCTATAAAATAAGAAACAGATTTATTTTAAGACATATAAATAAAATAAAAACAATAAAAAGTAAGATAATAACACTTTATAGAATGTAATGAGATAAAGAAGTTTATATTTGCTAAATGCTATTTTTCTTATTATGGGGCTGTCACGGGAGTTAGGACCACTGTCTTGTCTTTGATTTCAGTACTTGCTGGTATTTTTCTTTCTTTGGATAAGTTACCTATATTTTTGTTGTTTTCATTCGCTAACAAGTTAACAAAGCAGCTTGACGACTTTGCTTTGTCCAACTTTATGTCACAATTTTATATTTTGTTTAACAGTTCAATGTTTTAGTTTAACCTCATTAAAACGTCTGGCATCAGTTAGATGTCAGACATGTTCAATTAACCTGATTAAAACGTCTGGCATCGGTTGGATGTCAGACATGTTCAATCTTACACTTGTGTTTGTTATATCTGTGACATAAATTAACTACATCACCAGGGAAGAGCAAATATAAATACAGTTACGTAAAAAGGGGTCGGGGACAACGTTATGTTGTCGAAATTAACAAATAAACAAATACAATATAATAATAGTCATATTCTTGCAGAATTGCAGTGCATGCATGACTATCAGTCGTACTAACACCTTGAGATGTCTCTATGCCATTGCCTTGGTCTGCAACACTATCCGATGTAAAGAGGTAGAATGACTACATACAATATTGCACCCCCACCCACCCCTTACCATTATTCTATAGACAAAGTAACTCTTATTTTATGAAATAATGCCACAATGTGAAACAAAATGAGCATTTTCAACCCTTAGAGGTCTGTAACTCGGTCAAAATTAAAATAATAAAAAATGATGGAATTAAAAATCATAATTTTATCGATTTAAATTGAAGTGACCTTTAACTTTATTGTTACATTAGATCTAGTTGTTATTATTATGGCACGACAAGAGTTCGTTTATCATTCTACTTAAAGCTTAGTGTTTTATTCCATTTTTCTGATAACAAGTAGGCAAGCTTTAACGTCATTCATGATTTCTAATTGCAAGAAGAAAAAAAGTGGTTAAAATCTAAGATTGATAACAGAAAAATATATATATGTTCTTGTTATAATAGTAAAATTGATAAATTCTTTTAAGAGTTTTACCAAAGTGCTTATTTTGGGTTTGTATACAAGTTATAAATATAAAACAGACACATTTAAAGTGACTTCACTCTTTTTTTTTAATTCAATGTTACTGGATATTTATAGAAATTTTCTTAGACCACGTGAGTTATTTATCGCTCATGCGATGTGAGTTATAAAATTGAAAGGAATCATGGAAAATTGAAACCTATTTTGACTTTTACCTGTTCACTCACTTCATGCCCTTAGATAGACATAATGTCACTTCAATACAAAATATACAATATAAAAAATCGACATTTTTAAAGTTGTAAATTACTTACCAGGTGCGGGTGTTGGAATTTTATCTGAAATATAAGAAAATGTTAAATATTTTGAATTAGGATATTAGATATATTTAACAAACACTCATTTAAACAAAGAAACAAAATTTTATTTGGTCAAGTATGTTTACATTGTCAAGAATAAAATCGGTTGTATCAATTTCTTGCCCTGACATAACACAATGGCGGCCAAGGTGCATTGACAATTTTTATGTGATGGAATTTGATTGATTTTATATAGTAATACTTTACCAATCTGAATATGAAATAGCTCAAAATGTTGATGGAATATCAGTGATTTTGGAATTTGTGTGATTTAAAGTGAAAACCTTGGACTTATTTTGTAAAATGTGGATAAAATAGATTCAAAGCTGAATCACAGGTATGATCGTGAACTGTTATCAAAACACATTCCAATTACGCCATGTTTAGATATATACAGTGGTTACTATCGGTATATTGAACTGACTATTTGCCATACAATTTACTATAAAACTAATATACCGTTAAAGTACGTGCATCACCAATAAATGAATTGTTTACATATCTTTAGTGATCATGATCGGTACATTTAAGCTGCTTTACTGTAAATCTACTTGTCATTACATTTGCTACGAAAATAAACTTTAAGAATTATTTTATTCTATAATAATAATTCTATGAATATCATGGAAACCAATTCGAAATCCGAATCGCAAAAAGAGTATACATATACTATGGGAACACCTGTCAAACGCCGAAATGACGAGATCTTTAGTCCAACAACTGATAATGAAAATCCTTCATCACGTATGAAAGAGTATACATCGCCAAGTGCTGATTCTGTTCCCTTAATGACTTCCCTTACAAACATTGACTTAGCAAATATGAAAGATCAGGTAAAGGCAGTAATGAGCGATCCTGTGATGTCCATAAAAACCCTGGCCCCGAATCATTGTTTTCAACAAGCTCAGACCAATCTCAGTCCGATTTTACTAATATTCAACATCACCTTTCGTTCGTCCACTTAAACGTCCAAAGCATTCGTAATAAACTTGACTTAATTTATTCAGAACTTCGTGACTTTGATATACTGGCTTTCTCTGAAACATGGCTTTGTCCGAATATACCTACCGAAGATCTCGCTCTTACATCATATTTTAGTCCCGAACGTAAAGATCGCGTACAAAATACTTATGGAGGAGTTATAGTATATATCAAAAATAACTTACATTACATGAGAAGACGATATCTTGAACTTAACTTTCTTGAAAATATCTGGATTGAACTTATTCTCGAAAACAATAAACATATTCTTTTTGGAGTTTTTTTATCGCGCACCAAACTCGGATGCAATTTACAACGGTCTTATTGAAGACTCAATTGCTCTTACTGTTGATACTAATATAACAAATATAGTTATAACAGGGGATTTTAACTATAATGCCTTAAACAATTTATCAAATAGAAAAATTTCAGCACTTACACAACAATTTAGTTTGGCTCAACTAATCGAAGAACCCACACATTTTACTGAAAATTCTGAGTCAATTATTGATTTGATATTTGTAACCAACAAAGAAAACATTCTTCATTCTGGTGTTGGTGAACATTTCCTAGATCAAGATTCGCGATATCACATTCCAATTTATTGTTTTTTGAAATTTAAAAAGTATAAACAAAAATCTTTTCAAAGATTTATTTGGGAATATAAGCGTGGTGATTATGAAAAGTTAAGAAATGATATACAGATTACTAACTGGAACAATTGCATTGATACTGACATAAATATATATACTAACAAAATGACAGAGAAATTATTAGATATTGCCAAAGATTGTATTCCTAATAAGATGATATATATTCGACCTTCCGATGTTCCGTGGATGACAAGTACTATACGAAGTCATATTCGAATAAGAAAACGATTGTATAAAAAAGCTAAACTTAAACAAACAACAACTCAATGGCAAAAATTCAGACAATTTAGAAATAAAACTACGTTACTGATCAGGGAAACAAAATCCAATTATTACTGTAATATGGCAAATAAACTAAAAGAACAATCATTATCATCTAAGGATTGGTGGAAAACTTTAAAAACATTCATTTCATCTACAACCAGTCAAACAATGCCCCCACTTAAGAGCAACACAAACAAATTACATTTTTCTGACGAAGAGAAGGCAAATCTCCTAAATGAATATTTTCTTCAGCAGACACAAGTCGACAACTCAGATAAAGATGTCCCCGATCTTGGTCCTCCATTGAATGGAAGTATATTATCTGAACTTGTTCTTACTCCAGACGAAACACAATCTGTCCTTAAATCTCTTAAAACCGATAAAGCATCTGGTCCTGATGGAATCAGTAATACAATTCTTAAAGAAGCTTCTCAAGAACTTTATGTCCCCTTATGTAACTTATTCAACTACTCTCTCCAAAGTTGTATCATACCATCTTCTTGGAAAGAAGCTAATGTAACTGTAATTTTCAAAAAAGGTGATTCATCCTTACCTAGTAACTATCGTCCTATTTCACTTCTAAACACCATGGAGAAAGTATTTGAAAGACGTATATTCAAACATCTCTTTAACCTTTTGCAAAATAATAACTTCCTTACTCCAGTTCAATCAGGATTTATACCAGGCGATTCAACAGTCAATCAATTAGTGTCTATTTACGATACTCTTTGCAAAGTCCTTGATAACGGTCTAGAAGTACGAGTTATTTTCTTTGACATAAGTAAAGCTTTCGACAAGGTTTGGCACAAGGGTTTACTTACTAAATTGAAACATGCTGGGATTTCTGGAAAGGTCTATACTTGGTTTCTCGAATATTTAAAAGATAGACAACAACGTGTTGTCCTTTCTAATTCTAAATCGTCTATTGGTTACCTTTCAGCTGGTGTCCCCCAAGGCTCAATACTTGGTCCTCTCCTCTTTCTCATATTTATTAACGATATTGTTAAAGATATACAATCTTGTATCAATTTATTCGCCGATGATACCAGTCTTTATCTTGTTGTTGAAAATCCACAAACAGCTGCTATCACATTACAGTCGGATATAGACAGAATTTCATTATGGGCAGATACATGGCTTGTTTCATTAATCCTTCTAAATCTGAGTCTTTATTAGTCTCTAGAAAGAGATATCCAAATCAACACCCAGAACTACAAATGAATAATCAGACTATTACTGAAGTTTCCGACCACAAACATCTTGGAGTTTTAATTTCGAATAACTGCACATGGCACTCACATATAGATTATATAACAAATAAAGCATGGAATAGGGTAAATATTATGAGAAAACTTAAATTTCGCCTAGACAGAAAATCACTAGAGACAATCTACACTTCTTTCATTCGTCCATTACTTGAATACGCTGATGTTATATGGGGAAATGCTACAAATTTTGAATTAGACGAACTTAACAAAATCCAAAACGAATGTGCTCGTATTGCTTCCGGATGTACAAGACTTGTTTCACTCGAAAATCTTTCAAATGAAATAAACTGGGAATCTCTCGAAGAAAGACGATATATACATAGAATGATCTTACTTTTTAAAATTCAAAACGGACTAGCTCCAGATTATCTTTTCTCAATTCTCCCAACATCAACTAATAATAGGTACAACCTAAGAAATATTGACAATATTCCGGGAATATATGCAAGAACTACACTTTATTTTAACTCTTTTTTTCCGACTGCAATAAGGGAATGGAATAATCTTCCACACGACGTCCGTAACCTTCCAACTATCACATCATTTAAACAAAATTTGAAGAAAAACATACGGCACACGCCTAAGTATTACTTGTCTGGTGAAAGAAAACTTCAAATTCTTCCTACAAGACTTCGAACAAAGTGTAGTTCTCTAAACTACCATTTGTTTTTGAAAAACATAACTGCATCACCTTTATGTCTTTGCGGCCAAATAGAAAATAACTTTCATTTTTTCTTCGTCTTCGAATGTACACAATTTGACACAGCTCGACAAAAGTTACTTCGAAATTTAAATAACTTTGACATTGATTTAAATGTTCTACTTTTAGGCAACCCAGACCTTTCTGACCAAACTAATGACATTATTTTTTCACACGTACACACTTACATCCAAGAGACAAAAAGATTCATTTAACACCCAAACACTTAAACATTATATTCCTATACTTTATACCTCATTATTTATCTTTCTCCTTCTTCACTACCTTTTCACCTTTCTGTGTTCTTTTCAAATACTATTCTACTTTGTATGATAATATTTATTTGAATGTTAATTCAATCTATTGATATATTCATCCTAAATATATTCAATGGAACTTATATAATGTTTCTTAAAGCATTTGAATACATATCAAGTTCTGTGTTTTCTTTTTCTCTAATATGTTTTGTTTTCAAGATTTTTTTTCTATATTATATTCCTCTCAGATTATAAAATATGTAATTATTAAAGCGCCTATTACATGTCAATTACTCACTTAGGAAAAGAATTTCATAAGACATGTTGTCTTTCATTCTAATCCTGTTTTTAAAGAATATTTGAATTGCATCTGTATATTGTGAATTATAACATGTATATATATTCTGAGAAATAAAATATGTTTAAACTAAAACTAATTTCTTGCCCTCTAAAAACAGTTACATAACGACATTCATTTAGTTGTTAATATTCATTTTGTTAATCAGTAAGAGACATATATTTTTATTGATACTTACTTACAGCTCCCAAACCAGTGCCTGTATATAGAAGATAGTCATTAGAATGATTTAAATGCCTTCACGCATGTAATGTTCAAAATCATTCATGAAAATATTCCAAATCAATATCAAAGTTGCATGTGATACAAAGAAGTATAAATGTTTGATTCTATTAAATTTTACAGTTGTAAATATAATATTTAGTTTAAACACACATGAATAGAGATATATAAATGAATGTATAACTTGTATATAACGTTATCATTTTCCTGGGATATATAACCTGTATATTATACATTATGCTACTACGAAGTTTATTAATTATAAATAATACATGCATATTGTATAGATCATTGATTTTCAACGGCATTTTGGGACTGACTTTGTTTAAACATGAACAGCTTTACCTGGTGCAGGAGTGGGGACCATTCCAGGTACTGAAAAATATAAGGTTTCGAGTAAAAAATATTCTATATAATAAGATGAAAGAGGAAAAACTAAAAAGATTATTATCCCATTCAAACGCAACTTAAAGTGGGTAGCACGGACACAAAAATACTATTTTCTATTTAATTATTGGTATACTTTTTATCATATTTTGCATATCTTAGCGTCTTAAGTGTCTTAGATGATCTATAAGGGATTTTTTGGACCTCAGCGCAGTTTTTTTAACGCAAGAATTACTTTATCACAAATATTAAAAGGTAGGAAAAGGTAGGGCAGCGGATAACATATGCTTAAAGGAGTGGGTGCTTGGTTAAATATATGGACTTATTGCCTCTGTCTTGTTGATGATTTTAGTATTTTGTAAAATTGGCAAAAGTCACTCATGCAACTCAAGTTATAATAAATGAACTTACTCCAAGTTGGGAAGTATTCTGCAAAGAGAAAGTGAATTATCTGATTATGCTTGTTGTTTGTTGCTTCATTGGTTGAGCATTTGTTTTATTGCTTTCAGTTAAAACTGGATCTCATAAAATTAATTAGAAATGTATATAAGTCTAATTTATTATAAACAGAGCTTTGAGTGTACTTTTATGAAACTTTAAAAGAAGTAAATATGTGTATATAACTTAAATGATATACATAAACATTATATAAATTTTGTAAAATATCTAATATTTTAAAATTTATCTGAACCCAATTAAACTATAAGCTACAATCTTACGTGGAGGTGGAGTAGTGATATGAAAACCTGTAACAGAAAAATAGTGCGTTGAATGAAAACATAAACTTTTTCGAGAAATATTTTGCCTCATGGATAATTTGCTATGTTATGATGGCATCAACAGAAAGCATTTTTTCTCCCGATTTAGTTAAGATGTCGAACTACATGGGATCAATATTAATGCATTGTTGATGCTGCTAGCAATTTTTATCATAAGAAATAAAATCATATGACGGCGACCTATCTAACAATTTCTTATCTTCAAAGTTATAGATTTTACAATTGTAAAAGAATTTCATGTTATTGTATATTTTATATTACAATGTTATGCATTTGTATATAATTATTTTCTGTTGTATGTACATATATATACTTTGTAAATATGTTACGCTCTCCAATTTTGGGGGATAATAAAAAATATATAGATTTTATCTACATTATATCAATGTCAAAGAACGAAATATGAAAGTAAAACAATAATTATATTAATGTCAATGTAAATAAGATACAAAAAAGTAAAACAGTTGTAGATATAGAAATATGTCTATCGACGAACATATAAATTTTGAAAAATTAAATGTATCGTCATCAATATTTTACAAGCTTTTGAAAATATATAATTTATATGTAAAAATACTTAAAACAAGTAATTCGACATACATTGTTTAGGTAGACTTGTATTAAACATCAGTAAATCCATGACATTGGTCTCGGTAAATATAGGTATATCTGACAGCATTACAACATCATCATCCTTATGAAAAATACAATTGATCAATACAAATTTAATACAAATTAAATTTGTTTTACACCTTTTATGTTTACTGATATAAATTTAAAGTTGACTGTTTCTTTTAGACCCATGTTAAAGCTTTATGTAATGTTATGAGTTTTTTATTAATTCAAAAATGGTAAAGATATGTTCCTTCCAAAACAAGTTCACTCACTCGAGCGACACTATCAGTCAAAATAGTATGTAACTAGCTATCTTATGTATTACTAAATATCTACTTACGTACGAAGCTATATTTTCCACCATGGACACAATCTGAAGATATGAGAGAAAAGAAATAAAATAACATCCACAAAATAATATTATATACAATGGACAACTTTCATAAACATGAGTATTTGACAGAAATGGGACCAACACCTACATTGCTAATGTCATGATGAGGTTTTTTGAATATACAGCGTGGGAAGGCCTCAAAAAATAGATTATATCGTTGAACTAAATACTGTTTTACCAATTAGACCTACTTTAACCATACCTCATTGTCAAACACATCATTTCCAGTGCCCAGGAGTCTGCTCCTCTTATCTTCAATCATAACATACACCGTTGAATTTGGATCAGCTCTAATGTCCATCCTCAAACCTTCTTTAGGTTCAAGTATTGTTGTGTTGAATTGAACAGATACCTGTAAAATTGAAACATTACTATATGCTATAAATACTGACTTAATATCATCAATGTTTACATTTAGTTCCAGCAATGTGATTATCGAGTCGAGAAGTAATATTTAGACTTAACAAATCTTTCAAGTGTGCATGTAATATAATCGTCTTGTCCAGTAACATGTAAAGATTGTTCAGTAGCACAAAGTCACATGTACAACATGATATCAAGTCTATGCAACTACACTGTCAGGTAATTGTCAAGTCAAGTTAGGCATACGCGTTACAAGAACAACTTTCACAGATATAATCATTTGGCAAAGATGACTTTTCACGAACCATCACAATTATTGGGCATGAATGTTAAATTTGTGTT
>NW_026852486.1:0-25211 GCF_026571515.1 Ruditapes philippinarum
ATTGTTTTCAAGTGTTAGATCTGAGCCTTCCACAATCAGTTTTTTCTCTGACTTTGCTAGATCTTACTCCAAAAACAATATGGTCGCGAATAAGATCTTGTTGCATGCCCACAGGATAATCACAATCTTTGATTAGCGTTTTCAGTTCTGTAACGAATTGTTCAAACGGTTCGTTTTCCTGTTGTGCTCTTGATTTAAAAAGATATCTGTTGTATATTATGTTACTTTTTGGTTTGGCAATATTCTTCGAATTTATCATAGTATGATTTAAGTTTCTTTCTCTGATCGTTTGATAAGTCCCATGTTGAATATATTTGTCGGCCCTTTTCACCGACCCATAACATCAAATAGTTACATTGAATTTCTTCCGTTTTACTTGCCAACGGCCCTTTAAACATGAATTCTGAATGTTCTTTGAATCTCTTAAACGCACTGTTTAAGTCCTTCGAATCCCAGTCCATACGCGGATTTTGTTGATGATTATTTTCCATATTTCTTATAACTCCGTTATAAACATACAATTATAAAGCGTAAAAATTATAATCCGTTTACTTCTGACACCATGTTGTATTATGGGTATATTTATTAATATGTACACAGAGCGTGCACTTGTAATATATAACACAGACACGTGTTACTAGTTCTATCGTTTAATGATAACTGAAGATCCCCAAGTATATAAGTGGCGGGAAGATAATGGACATGCGCATTACAGTATTAGATAGTATTAAGATGAAACATATGTTTACAATATACAACAGTTACAAACCCTCATTTAGCATAATATGGTTTTCTTCAGGCCGTTTACATATAACTTCACCGTGGCCGAGGGGTTTGCACGCTCGCTTAGGAGTTCAAATCCCAGTTATGGTCAACTCATTTTTTAAAAATTGTTTAAGTCAAATAAACAGTAAATTGAATATCAGTGTTGCAATTAGTCTTATAGCCAACTTACTACAGTTAAAGCACTGGAAAGCATTGGTGGCACTATACAAAAACAAATTGGTTTATAATCACACAGCCTTCACCTTTCTGACATTCTGAGACCCAAACAAATTCAGCACCTTCTTTGCTTTGATTGATGAATGTCTTTGGTTTTTTTACATGTGAGGAATTATCCAGCTAGCTTACGGACGGTTAATGGATCCAGTTAGGTGTCCACTCTTGCATGAAGAGTTAAATATTGTTGTATGCTGTACTGTTTTAAGGAAATTTATAAAAAGAAATGATAGCTTACTAAACACATTACATTATGTTTGTGAAATTGTGTGTAAATAGAGAAAATCGGAATCTCTAAAGAACTTCCAAATGACAAAATCGACATTATTGCAGGCTCGGTATGATTGAGAACATCTTCTTGGACGGTAGTGGTAAATGCAATACATCTTCCACACACCCCACCCGCACTCCACATCGGCTCAAACGTAATACATTCACCATTTAAACATGAAAATTGTGAAATTAATTAATTAGGAAACATGTGCAGAATTGATATTAACAATTTATTATTATGCAATGCTTTGATTTAAAATATTAGCGGTTGTAAAAGGAATAATTTTGTATTGTGTATCGAAATTGCTAAACTAGTTTGTTGAAATTGATTTTCCACGTGTGTAATTAGATGAAATTTGTATCGAGTGTGCAATAGGCGTTGCATTACTTGTGTTCATTTTTAGTATAGAGGGGTACATTTGCCATTGTTTTTTTTTAATTATATGCTTATATTTTTCAATTATTGATAGAATGTCAATCTCCTGTGGTATCACAATAGTTTAGTCAAAACTTCAGTAAGTGAAACGCTTGGTAATGTTAGTTGTGAAAAATTACCATGACCCATGACCCATGCTTTCCGGGTTGATTCAGCCTGTTAATATAAAATCTGGAAAACAAAGTGATCCCTCGGAAGCATTAATCACAAACAAAATTACAAGAGAAATGCAGACTCGGTTTGATTGAGTCTGTACATAAACCACACCTCCAGATTAAAAAGGATTGCTAATACATAAATGTTTCTCTTTTGATTTGTTATAAGATATACATTATTAAATCTTAATGACGAGGGAATTTCATTTATGATAATGACAGACGCAAGGACCATATAGGTAAAGAACAGATTTCGTTAATATAAATTGTCTACCCGTCCTGGAAAATATTTTAAACAAAATGATTAGTACTATAAGACATAAAGAATTCTCGCCAAAAGCGAAACAAATCTCTGAAATCGCACATTGCAAAAGAGGGGAATAAAATACATCAAATTCTCTTTATTCATCCCAAAATGAATCATTTGATACTGAATTTCGATAACATGAAACAACATTTATTTTCTATTGTATTAGGAATATTCTTTATTTCAGAATTGGAAAAATGAATTCGATATCTTAGAAAATATCTAATGGGATTTCATTTTAACATCATGATTAACGGCGATTTCTTTGATCAAA
This sequence comes from Ruditapes philippinarum, assembly GCF_026571515.1. Classification (NCBI taxonomy): domain Eukaryota; kingdom Metazoa; phylum Mollusca; class Bivalvia; order Venerida; family Veneridae; genus Ruditapes; species Ruditapes philippinarum. The sequence continues at coordinate 2,445 of NW_026852486.1, forward strand.
GATTTAAAAATGTTTAACACTAGCTAGGGGATTGTACAAGTGGAATATAGATTGAATCAGCGAAAGTTATGTCTCTTTATACCATGATAGTGAAATGCTTTTTTGTTTTGTCATTTAGAGAAAGTAATAAAACTGGTGTATTGACAAAAATAGATTCCCGTCTATATCTGGAACACGGACAGCAAGTTTTTATAGGCCTATGCCCTTAGTACAGATTATCTCAACACAAGATTATGTCTTGTGTTCTTTAATTGAATACCTAGTGACAGGCTCTTGGAAACAATTGTGTTTTTGTTGGAGATCAAAACTAGAAAAGGCCACTAGGTCTAATCCAGGCATATACTATAATTATACCACAAAAACAAATTAAACGTAATGCAAACTTAAGACCACGGGACGATTCTAGATTATCACATACTTTCATCGATCTCATGTGTATTAGACGTATATGAAATATGTCATGGTCAGTGTATGATTGTAATTATAGAATATAATGATTTGGATATGTTACTTGCTTTTAAATGTGTCTTTTTACAGTCATCTGTGGTATGCAAGCTTCAAAAATCTTATCTCATTTCAAATATTCTTTTATTAAGTTCCGCCAATTGCTTTCCTGTTTAGAGCGCACTTTACCTAATGGACCATATACTGCTTTTTCATGGAATGACACGAACGTGCCACATGACAGATTCCATGACCACCGCCGTATAAACACATCTGCAGGTATTTCTAAATAGGTTAAATGCTGTTTAAGCATGTGCTAGGGGTGTTAATGGTAGCTTGCCAATGAACTGACTCAATCGAACCGACACTTCATCATTTTTCACTTGCCGTTTTGGGCCTTCTTTAGAAATTCCGTTTCTTCTGTACTGAGATATCAATCTCATTGGATTGTTATAATTGTCGTCTTAATTATATGGGATTCTGAGAGATAACCCTATACAAGAATTATTGAATCTTATTCCATTTCAGTTTTAAACCACAATCATACCTTGAAACATTGAATTTAGTAGTAAGATCATACTTCTAAGGTCATAAAATAATCAATGACATAATATTTAAAATGTGAAACAAACACAATGCCTGTGTTTTCATGATTGTTTTGGGAATCTAAAGCATCATATTTATTTCATTATGGGTATATGTAATCATAATTGATCATCGAAAGAATTTTGATTATCCTCAATTGATTTGAAACAGCGAACACAGACATGTTATTTTTACCTTATTTGCATATCCAAGTCCATGACCATTTTCCGTCATGTAAGCCAGCACATCCTCTTTCAAACAGAACATCTGTACTGAATTTGTACAAAAAGTTTCAAATGTTGTACATAAAAATGATAGTATTTTCGTTTCATTTTCTTATTGAACTTAAGTTGTATAAAAGTAAAATATTCAAAAAGCAAAATATTATTTTGATATACTAGTAAGTAATTTAAATGTCCAACATCAGAGTAATGTTGCTACTTTAAATTATATAATAACGGATGCCAACGTATAATTTTCTGAAATGTTTGTTATACAATTTAAGCAGCATGCCTCCCTATTTATTCTAGTTTCCATGAAAATTTTGAGAAAAGTAATTAAAATGAATTGTTATTAAATATTTCTCATGTGAGATCATTGTTTTGAGCTTTATTCTTCGTTTTATATTTCATTTAAAACAATTGAATTATTATTGTACAAAATTTGACTTATTCCCACAGTAGGAGTAATAAAGCACAAGATTTTCCGATAATAGAGTAAGCATCTACAGTCTTATTGTAAATAGTTAGGCAACGAATAAATACAAACAGAAGTGTCAAATAAGAAATTGGGTTATACGAGAGGTTATCGGAGAAGTACATGTAATTTGTGAATAATTCAATTGAAAATAAAATGCGGATAAATAAAAGTGTCATAAAAAAGTACGAAAACATATATTCAAACCTTATACTCGGCCAACTAGATGGGCCAAACACAACGAATTCTTCGAATAAAAATATTCAAGAAATGTTTATGCAATTATACTGAGTTAAGTGAATGATGTGATAGTTTATATGGGTAAAGTTTCGAAACTCACTTTAATTTTCACAAGCTCGGTAATAAAACGAAATATACTTATATCCATAATCTTAAGCAGAATTCAACATTTAACATGAAGAAATAAAATTTCAAGTTTAAAAGCATCCGCAGATGTGGTCATACTGTGGCTTTTATTGTTCTTACTTGCCGGTTTGCTCAAATCTGAAAAATAGAACGATTAAATTAAATTAAACTTGAAGATGTTACTATACCAAAAAACAAAGAGAGTACACTCTTGTTTTATCACTCGTACACACTCTTGTTTTATCACTCGTGCCAGTAATAAGAAATTCATTCATTCTGAATCTATGATTCTGTATGCCATGGTGTAATTTTGATTATTTTTTATTTCGTGGTATTGAAAGTAAGCCTCGGCATTGACAAGAATTAATTGTTATTAGCAGCATTATTAAAAGAAGTATCTTTTAAAAAGATACTCGGTTAAATTTAAAAATGGTTTACTTGCATATGCTTTTTCTAAGTTTTCCATACATATAAAATACTTGCATAACAATGACATAATAACATAATAATATTATTTTCTTGTAGGGTTATTAACCTTGAAAATGGAACACACTGTAAGATGTATTGCTCCTAAAGTAAACTGTCGTGTTTCGGTAAGTGAACACCAATATCAACGTAAGCGTTAGGCAATTATAGATATGAATACTTGATTAATATGCAAAAATATATGAAATTTATAAACATTATATCAATTGAAAACATCAATGATCATGTAACATATTAGACACTTATTGAACAACATAAACTGATAATTTCGGATTTTTGGTTTGTTTTACGACCTTTTTTCATCTTTCAAGTAAAATAACAGGTAGTAGGTCACGTTAATTTGGACAAAATTCATAACTCAGTAAGTTCTTGTGTAAGATAAACTCAAAAAGTTCTTATGTAAAAAAAATGTTCGCTAGAAAATGTCACGAGATCTAAATGTTTTAAGAGGACGTATGGTTAACATAACTTAAATATCTGAGCAACTTAACTAGAAATTTAAAGAACTATCAGTACATTATATTTGCATGGCCAATGAGCTTCCCTGATTTCAGTTTGTGATTTTAAAATGACCAATGAAGTCTTCTTTCATTCAGTTCTTCCCTGTAAATATTACAGGAAGACAAACTGATTTTCGACGGCCCTCAGCTGGAAATGGTTTTCAATAAAGCATTTGCGTGGGAAAAATGCCATTGGTATAAATATTGTCTTTATGAATAAAATGTCTGGAAATAACAGAATAAAGCCATCTCTTTCACTCATCAGTCGTTCAACATCCATTATCTATTTTTACACTCGTATTCTAGAGAGACAATTGATGTTGGATTTCTCTCCTTATTCTTTATATTTTTTTTTTTTCATTGCTTCTGAAGTATTTCCCTTTTTCCAGATTTTAAAAGGAAAGAAATCCATATTTTATTGGACTATTTTTGTTATCATCTGTGTGACCCAACTTTTTTAATGTATACGCCGATAATTGTTTGTCTCTACCTTTCGGCCTTTTGTTACATCTTACCAAGTGGGAAACTCTCTATTTTGGAGAGTTGATGATGCTATTAGGATTTGAAATGTTTTGATTCTCGCCTGGACTGATTTTGATAAAACATGCAAAAATACTAGTAATGTAATACAGTATAAAACAATTATTACATTTTTTCTGTAAATGACTACCATTCTTCCGTTTTATTATCGAGCTTGTAAAAATTAAAGTGAGATTTAAGTGTCTGACATGGATTTTTAAATTGTAAAACCATTTTGCTTTAAAATATACCTAAAATTATTCATTTCTACACACACAAAATAAGTGATAATAAACATCAGTAGGTATTCACACAATTAATTTTTCAAACACAATGTAAAGCCTTAAATGAGATGTCTTTTTTACAAATTTCATTTATGTTGATAATGGACGATATATTTAATGTCGGCCTTATTGTAGATAAATATTTAAATCATCGAAAATATATCAGTCTTACTCTAACTTACAATAAACAAACAACAATGTTGTGCATTGTAGCGAGGTTATTTTATTACGAGATCGTTATAACAGGAGGAAATATCACAATGAGACATACATATGTATAAAGCATATCACGATCAAAACTGTTGTACTATGTCCAAGACATTTCATGATAAAATGTAAATTAAAAAACTTAACAGGTTCGATCGTATATTCGTCACAGGAATACTGGCCGCCTGCGTAAAACCCCTTTTTATCTTTTTTTAATGTAAGAGGAACCGTAGAATCCGTGGGCATGCACGGAGGAAACACAAAAGTGATCTCTCTCAGACTATTCCTCGGAATATCGAAACACGGACCGTGCTCAGACATGCTAACGTACATATTGAATATATACATATCAATATATTTTCCTTAATCAAAATACATGTTCAGTTCCACATATACAAACTTGAAATAAACCAATACATTCAATAAATTTTTCACTAACATTGTAATTTTTCCCTTATAAAACAGTTTGCTTAATTATGGCTTTAACATAATCTTATAACATAATAAATATTGAATTTGAATGCTGGTGATCTCGTAAGAGAATCTCGCTAGAACTGATTTTTCATACTCTGTCGCGGGTATTTTATACCCGTGTATAAAATACACATGTATGCTTGATACATTCAAGCCTTCAAAACCGTTTATGTAATCCGTTACAGTTAGACAATGGTTCTCCTCTATACGATGTAACGCGAGAACCAGTAAGTCTTACTCTAACTTACAATAAACAAACAACAATGTTGTGCATTGTAGCGAGGTTATTTTATAGACATGCAAAGTTTAGTGCCGATTGCATTCAAATTCAATAATTAATTACATCTTTAATGATTTAGTAACGTATAATCTCTTCTCAACAGAATCTTCAATATACCGTCTTTTGCTACGTCTGTTTTCCAACGGCCATGACGTTTAAGACATCTATCGGAAACGCCGGAAGCGTTTGCGGCCATGGTAGCACCACTTGCTCTTAACGAATGTGTTCCTAATTTAAGAGACGGAGCAACTACTTTAAGCTTTTTCACAATGCATTCTTTAGCCCTTGTATAACTTAATTTTTTGTTGAGTTTAATAAGTGATGATTTACCCTTTGATCTAAACGCAGGCTTAAAAAGATAACTATCTGAAATAACAGACAAATGAGCGGCTGTCATATACCTTTGTAACATTGAATACGGGCATGCAACCGAACAACCTTTAGCTATTAAAACTTCTTTACCCGATCTATAATATCGGTCTTACTTTTTTGAATCTTTAAAACAATATGATCTATTTTGAATTCAACATCCTTACACAATAAATTACTCAATTCATTAAACCTAAGAATCCAGCATAACCAATTAAAATCATTGATAAATCTCTTAATTCTAAAACATCTGTGGAATTCTCGTACAAAGCACATAAAGTTTTTAACATTTCTGTATCAACAACATCTTTCTTAGAAGTTGGTGTAGAACGAATTCTTTTCGCTGTTTCTAACAAATTTTGTACAATGTTACTGTCCGTAGGATCTGGTTGATCATTTAATCTATGCACCCGTTTAATTGCATAAATGCAGATGAAATAACGTGATACGATTTTCTTGATCCAATAAATTTACCAAATACATGGCAACAATGATTGATTGTGCGGGTTGTGCTGTAAGCGAATTCACTTTACAATATTCCTCAAATAAAGTAAAACAATGTTTATATTTAGTTGTAGTACTATCAGCACGTGACTGCAGTAAATAGCCTGCCATATTGCTAGCAATAGTGTCCATTTTCGCTGCTATAAACTCCAGCATCCTGCATTTTACGTTTCAACGTAGATTTTAAGCCAACACCTGAAAAAATATTACCATATATAATAATCTTACATCACCTAACTAATTATTCTTAAAGCTATCATATCAAATTTTAATGGTTCATTATCAATGTGCCATTATAACCATTCCCGACAACAACATTTGTTCTGTACAATTTAATACCTGTTTAACAAAATTTGAAATTTCCGTTTTCATTGATCAACATCGGCCCCAAAAGGAGCACTTTTCATTTAGGCAGAACTAATGTACATTTTATGTGCTCTCTATTTATCTTATTTATGCAGTGCACTACTAATCTTTGGTGGCGGAACAAGCCAATTATTTTCTTTTTCCCAGCTCTTGCACAACGAATCTATACCGTCTGTGCCTGGTACCCACCAACGGGAATTAAATCTTAAACACTTATTATTTAAGTGAGAGGCAAAACGATCATTGTATGCGGTCCCATAAACGGTCAATACGTGAAAACACACTGTCGTGTATTTCCCAATCATCGCAATCTTTACAGCGACTCAGATAATCTGCAAGCTCATTATGTTCCCGAGGAATCCATTCCGGACATAAAACAATACTTTCATTTTCACAAAAATGTCTAAATCTAATGCCGTTTTTTGAATACTTGGAAATTTTACTTCCGTTTAATAAAATGGATTTAACATTTTTATTATCAGACAATACTTGAACTTGCTTATTCTTTAATACATGTGCATTGCTCTTAATCACTCTACTTACAGCTTCAGTTTCTCTCCACGTGGAACTACGAACTCTTTCGAAATCGTCCCACTTACCAATTACCTGAAATTCCGTTTCCGCAATTACTCCTCCCTTCCCTGGCCTATTTGGCGTAAAGGATTTGTAAGCTTTACTCAGTTTTACCATTTCTTTTAGGCATATAACGTACATTCTGAACCAGAGTGCTAACCAAATCATTCCTGTCAACACCAGGAACGCCTGTGAAAACCTTGCCCTCTTCTGGGGCCCTTTAGAATTATTTCTACATTCGTTAAACCAGCCATGACTCACTTCCGGGAGACATTTTGAAACTAAGCTCATTTCCGAGAGCTTGTCTTTACTTTTATGACATTCCGATATACAATCGGTATCAAAGCTCACTTCCGGGAGCACTTGACTACTATCTGTGTGCAATATCTCTTCGAAATTAATACTCACTTCCGGGAGTTTGCTTTTACAGGTGTACACTTCCGATAGAAAATCGGAGTCGATGCTCACTTCTTGGAGCCCACTGTCATTAATGTTCAATTCCGACTTGTATTCGGAAACTAGGTTCACTTCCGGGAACACAAGTTTATCTGTACATATATCCGATATACATTCGGAATGTACACTCAATATAGGAAACATAGATATCTCACCTTGAGAATAGATTTTATCAAGCTCTTTGTCTTTTTTCTCAGTAAATTGCTCATTTTGTATGAATCCACCATACCCTTCCGAACTTGCATCGACATATATACTTACTCCACAAACTGACATATCTTTGAAATATTTCCCTTTTTGGTTTAATTTCCTCACATTTTCTCGCCAGAATTTTAATTCTGCGATAGCTGGCTCACTTACCTTGACTGGAGCATTCCAACTTGCTCTAGACATAATACATCTATACATTTCTCTGCTTCTTATTCTGACTTTATTCCCCTATAACATTTTGAAGAGAAATAATCTTTCCTACTACTGATGCTAAAGTTTTCACATTAATGATACCCAATTTATCGAATTTGATTTGAAATAAAACAGAATCTATTGATTTCTCAAGATTTCTATTCTAGAATCTGTTATGTATAACAAATTTTCGGACATATCAGAATATGGCCAAGCCAAACTACTCTATTTGTCGGCTGCCAATTACATTTCTCGTCTGCCAAAGAAAACCGAAATCACAAAGTGTCGTTTTCACACAAGCACTGGATCTTTTAGCTACGTCATAATTGACATGACCACAAATTCCGTCATCTAAGAACATAATGACTTGGTGACCTTTACTTCTTAAAAAAGACACAACAACTCTTAACATTTTTGTAAAATATGTCCTGCGGTACTATTCCAAATGGTAAAGAATTGAAAAAATAATAATTTGTTTTACAATCGCTTATCCATGAAAACCCTAAATATGTGCGGTGCTCTGAAAAAATATCAATATGATGATATGCCCCTTTCAAGTCAAATGTAAACAAAATGAGTTTTTCTCAAACATTTTTTCTGCTACTTTGATATCTTCAAATTTTACTTTGAATTTATGCAAAAACAAATTTATGTGTCTACAATCAAGTACTAATTAGGCTTTCCCGATTTGCTATAAGCGACAGTTAAGGGATTTACTACGTGTGGTTTAACCATAGACCTAGATATTACTTTTTTTTTTAAAAGACGCGCTCTATTTCTTCTTCTACAAAACTTAATATTATCTCTTTGCGGACCTATTATTTCTAAGTACTACGCTTGGCGGTACTTCCTTCAAAGGTAACATATAACCCTTTTCAACAACCTGAATAATATATGCACTATCCGATGCCTCTTTCCATTTATTTACACAATTTTTTAACCTACCTACTGGTGAAACAACTGTGTCTTCGTTCTCTTCTACAGATCGTAACTGCGAACATATTTTATGTTCTTCAACATATTTCTCATTTAAATATGGTATATGTAATACATCACCTTCGCTGTTTGATAAATTACTATCACAACAGCCATCGTAAAATATTTTCTCTGTTTACGCATGTAAATAAATCATTTACTTATCTTATTATTAGTATTCCTTTCTGGGCATTCCGGCGCCCCTCGCCAATGCCCCGGTTTGCCACATGCAAGCACAGCCCAGGTCTACGCCCTTGACGGCCTACCAATTGTTGACTTCCGGGACTGGTCTCTGTAAACATACGCTGTTGTTTCCGGTATGGCCAGTTACGTGCAGACTTAGTTTTCTTGGATTTCTCTGCTTTGTACTTCTTAGAAGCCCTCGCTTCCGCTTTTAAGATACGTTTTTCATCGTCTGAGTCGCTCGCTAAAGGATTGGCTTCATATTCCTGAACGACTCTCCAACCCAACTCAGCTGAATCCGCAAGTTTTATAAGCTTCTGTCGACGAGCCATCATTTCTTTTGCTGAAAACACAGCGAATTTTTACATTATCAAAACTATATGATTTTATAATCTTAAAAACAATAAACATGCTATTATCAATTATAATTATAGACGAATTAATTTCTATATATTCACACACAAATTTTTTATCTATAAACGTTTATTTTTCCTTAAGAATTGATTACTTTCGTTCTTTAATTAAAAATCCAATAAAGCAGAAATATACCATATCAAACTGTTTACAGTCAATGATACATTTAAATAACGGAAACCCCGTGCAAACATGACTACACATTTACATGACCGATAACTCGAGTATCGTCTACATGTTTCACAAAACATTTGCCGAATTATTCTCTTCAGAAAACATTAATAATTCATTTATCTAAGATTATTCTTGTATTCACACATACATCACGTATAATTTACGACTCTTGTTAAAATTTCATAAATTTCATTCACCTATACTTTACTGCAAAAAATTCAAAAATTGTAATACCTTTCCGACAGATAAACAAATTCAATTTAGAATGACGTTTTAGGCACATATATGCGTGCGAACATTTGCATAATTCGAGAATTAAGAATAGAAGTTTTAAAAATTAATTTTTTAAAATTAAATTTTTTAAAATACCTTCTGCTATATTAGCTCTACACTCCTCTAATTTCTTATCCTGTAAGCCATTCTCGGCGTCTTCTAATTTTATCATAACTTTTGCATTATGTTTATACTGTTCCTCATTGCTTTTTACGCTTAAACTTTTCACTGTTAATCATCATACTAGAAAATTTGCTACTAGAATTGCCACTTATCTTTTCAAAAAGGCTGCCTATTTCTTTCAACATGTCCTCCTTATGTTCTTCCAAGGACGCCTTGACCTTGTCCTCCACAACTCTATCTAAATCGTCCATGCTTAGCTGAATGCTGGTGATCTCGTAAGAGAAATCTCGCTAGAACTGATTTTCATACTCTGTCGCGGGTATTTATACCCGTGTATAAAATACACATGTATGCTTGAATACATTCAAGCCTTCAAAACCGGTTTATGTAATCCGTTACAGTTAGACAATGGTTCTCCTCTATACGATGTAACGCGGAGAACCAGTAATTCTTAGTTACGGAAATATGCTATGAATTTTCATTTTATTTTACATTTAGACTTTCTGTGTACTTATGAAAATGTATATCCATTGTAGAGATGTAAACATGTCATTTTGTTCATGTCCTTGGGGAACATGGATTTCATTACGTTTAGTGTTGAGAATTAAATTTTGCTTATAAATGCCAATACATGAAGGTACTAACCTTTGTCTCCCATTACATGGAGTCTGCGTGTTCCAACGTTTTCATTTTGATTGATTCCAATCCTTTTTTCTAGAATCTGTCAAATTTGAATTTTCTTATCATCTAAGTTTTTAAAAAATAAAATAAAGGAAATAACTAATGTTTGGATGAAAGAGAGAACAGATTGTGATAAACATTGTCAGTCTGTAAGTAGCAAACACAAAATATCAAATGGTAAATTTCAAGAATCAAAAGAATCAAAATTCTTTATTTAAATATGTCATCAAATATTACACGCTTATTATGAAATATTTTAATAGCAACATAGATTTTAAAGGTTATAATTGTTAGATGTACATTTTCAAAGACATTATACAACTGTTTAATGAAGTCAAACAAAATATTTCAATTTGTCAATTTGATATTATTGATTAAGGACACAAATGAAGCAACGGAAAACGAGAAATATCTAGCATTTTCATTAAACATAGCTTATTAACGCATCTGACATTGTAAAAATAGCAGAAATAACATGCTTTTCGGATTTAATTACAAAGATTCTTATGTCAAATAATGCAAACTCTGTGGTAATGATACCAATGTTCAAGATTAGTTAACCTGTGTATGAATATTATAGAAGTAATTGGAAATGTCTGTAGGGAAAAACGCAATTTGAATAATACTGATAACTTAAATGATGAATAACTGCTTCTCGCCGGAATATTAGCCTGACTTCATTTGATATTGCGTGAATTAAGACTGGATTTAAAAACGGTTCATTAACCAGGAAACAAGCATATTTTCGATACGATTCAAGTACAGTTAAAAGCCAATAAAAATACCCTGTGGAACTTTAAGAAATGTTCGTTTTATGCTTTATGATTTAAGGACTACAACATAAGAACCTAATACCATTTTGCTATTCTTAATGCGCTAGACTTGTATGTTTGATCACATTGTGTCCTATATAAGCTTTAATCTTTGTTTTAGTCGTGTTGATTATTATTTTGATACGTGGACATTGCATTCTTTAAAACAAAATCTTTATGGTAATTGTAGACTTGTTTACATGGGTATCTTGATAATATTGCCCCAATTCGAGCATGTGTGTATCTTAAAAGGGCGTTTAACGGTCTTTTAGAATCTCTCAAACCCAGCAAATGTTACAACTTCCTCCCCCCCCCCCCCCCACAAAAAATAAAATAAATAAATAAAAACTTGGCTGACTGTTGGGCTGCTCCTAATTTTATTACTTGCCATAGATTTGATAACTTGAATAGTGGCTAAGATAATTACTAAAATAATATAGCAAAAACACGAAACCTACATAGGCATCGTACTCTCGGTAAGATTTGGTCACGGAAAGTAACACGACAATTTTTCTAGTTATGGGCGTTTGCAGTCTTGCAGAATTTATGATCAAATTCTAAAAACAATTGAATGTTGGAAATAATAATTAAAGTAAAAAGTGTATTTTTACCAAGTTAGTCACTAAAATTACACATTTAAACTATTCTCTTATATATTTTTGAAGCAATTAATTTGGTACTACGAATTCTGTATGCAACTTCTGAATGATAAGTTTTACAACATAAAACGATATCTCTCGAAAGACATGCTAACTTAAAACGAAAATGTTTGATATTATTATTTGTTCAAAAGAATTGCAGAATTTCAGATGAATTAAACCTTTTAAATAATATAAATGATTAGTAACGAACATTATCTTATAATGAAAGTATTTTGAACAATTTTCACTGTTGTAATAATTCATTTATTTTTTATTTATTGACGTCAAATCTGATATTTGTCGCGCATCATTGTTAAAACTCATGCCGTGCCATGATTGCAATGATTTTCTTCAAACTGGAATGAAACAATGTTGTGGCGTTTAATAAAGCACTCCATGCAATTATCTTGTTAAACAAAGAAAACATCAAAACAGTTTAAAAGGAGGATTCATGGTATTACCACTAGTTAACAACCTGAATTTTTTCGTCTAAAATAAATTCTTCAATTTGGTACAACGATTTTGAGCAAAACCTTTATAATCGCACATTAAACAAAGGGAATAAAATACATTTTCTGCATCAATTTCGCTAAAAGAAACGGACACGTGATCCAGGATTTCTAAGACACAAAACAACATTTTCTATTGCAATAAAACTATTATTTTATTCAAAAGTTGGTAAATGAATATCTTAGGAAACAGGCAAAGGGATTCATTTTAACATCATGATAAACGGCGTTTTACACATTTGATCTAATTTGAACAATATTACCAAAATAAATATGTTTAAAATATCTTAGACTACTATAACAAGCTGTTTTGAAGAATGCCCGCGTATTAAAATAGTATTCTACTTGCCTTAAACAAAAGATTAAGCTGATATAGGACAGAATCTGAACAGTCACATCTGGAACTTAAGGATAGTAAAATGGTATAAGTATCTAATGCTGTAGTCATTTAACATTTGAACTGATGTCATAAAGCAGTTCTTTATAGAGTGAATATATCTTAAAGCTATACTGGGAATTCACATAAACATTTAACTGTACTGGAATCATACTGAAATAGTCTTGTTTCCTGGTTTACAATAATGTTAATAGACCATATTTAAATTCAATCGAATATATACACGCAACATCAAATGAGGTCAGGCTAATAAGCCGACGAGAAGCAATTTTTCATCATTAAACTTATCAGCATCATCTAAATTACGTATTTTTATTCATAGAGATGTTGCAAATTATGTATAAGCTACTCATACAAAGATTATCTAATCTTGCGCATGCTGGTATCATTGTGATAGATTTTGCAATATTTAACATAAGAATATCTGTATTTAAAAGATATCAGTGCAAGTTATAACTGCTATTTTTAACATTGACAGATGCGTACAGTATACCAAATAACTTTTTCCCCCATGAGCATATTGCGAAAAATGGCCGTTTTCATTGAAGAGCCTGATGTTACAAGTTCCAACTGCTATAAAACTATGAAAAATGCCTCAATGCTGATGAAACATGGCACAAAATGTAATGTTGACTAGATCATAGTCTCTGTAACAGCATGCTCAATCTTAAATTTCCCGTTACCATGGTAACGAAGGGACGTCTCAAAATTGCGAAAAATCACTATTTTGCATTGTTTTCTTTTAATCAAAACTGATTTCAAAGTGCTCTCAATGCAATGAGATAGAGTAAAAGGCTTTTCAGCGTTGGTTACACGTCACATTAAGATCGACCTGAGTCCACAATTTTCTCGGCGAGGAGGGGGACTACCGCCTCCCTTCAACCCCCCCCCAAACAGATAGGGGCACATCCCCCTTCTGGCAACCCCTTGATGTATCATGTGGATGGGGGGGGCGCCGAAAAAGTGGTCATTTTTTTAACGGAAAACAGTGTTTGGGGCCTAAAAATAGGGCATTTTTTCACTGATTGGGGCCTCAAAGGGGGTACAAAAAACCTTCAAAACACGTCTATATGAGGGAAAAGGTTAAACTATAACGAAAAAGCCAGATACTTCTAGCTTAAAAAGGCACAGTTTTCTACTTCGTTTAGCATTTACAAATTATCAACTCGACAAATTTCCTTTGACATGATTGAACAGTTATGTAATATTTGATAAAATTTAATATGTTTAACTTACTTTAATCTTTCTTGTTACTTATTATTTGATATAAAGGTTTTTGTTAAAAAACAAACTGAGTTTATTAGGATTTGTTTTCTCTTTCTACTTAACATTACTAACTTCAAATCACTTGCCCCTAACCGAAGTGGGTTCGAATCTTATCAATGACTTTGGATTATTTTAAATGTTAGGAAATAATCCAGCTGGCTCGGTGGATCCAGTTAGACGCCCATTCTTGCATGAAGTAATGGTCTTCCTCCACCAATTAAGCTTGAATGTTGCCGTATCCTGTACTGTGTCCAATGAAATTTATACAATCAAAGAACTGCAAGCTCTGTGGTTTTTTCTGATCTTTGCAATCTAAATCGTACTGTATATCTGTATGTATTTTCCTGTAAAAGTTATTGTTGTATACTATAATTCATCAGATGCAGTGACTGCGTTTAGATTTTTACTATAACAGTTTAAGTTTGATACATACGGAATTTTGCATGACTAGAGTTGCATAAAAAAATCATTTATGTTCATTTTTTTATGACAGCCACACTTAATCCTTGCATATCGTGGCTTCTTCCTCATAAAAAATAGGTGCCTTGACTAGGATTTGAACCCCAGACCTCTCACACCCTAAACGAGCGCGTTACCCCTTCACCACGGAGAGGTTATACGAAGAAACTTGAATAAAATCATATAATACTAAATTTAGAATTTCTATTTCGGGTTTGTAATCCTATTAATTTCGAGGCATTTTGTTCATGATAAACCTGTTGTTATAACACTGATGTAAATAGTTTAGCGAAAATCTTCTCGCCAAAACAGTCCGACATGTATATATTCCACTACTCACTGTGTACTACGCTCTGCAGTATTCGGCCATCGACATCGCTAAAAATACCATTCATTGATTAAAATGATATTCATTCGCGTAATTTGTGATTCTGCATTTATTGACATTCCGATAAGCCAACGCTACTTTTAAACTTTGATTGCGTTGTAATTTGTTGGATACTTGTAACAAAATAAAAATATTTCTTTCTTTTACATCGCTAGTATTAAGCTGTTTTGAGAACTACTTGTTTTTAGGTTTGTCGTGAATTTTTTTGTGTGTCAGAGATTGAATGATAGCATTGAATTTCCTGATCTGCGATCAGAAAATACAAAAAAATGATAGCTCATCAAATATCTTACACTATGTGAAAAACGCAATCCCCGAATAATGCCTTAAACGGTAAAATGTTGTGTCATAGGGTAGTAACCATAACTTAATAAAATATGAATACTGGTTGTTGTTTTCAATCGCAATTTGGGTCTCGTATTAAGTCAAACATATTTCTTTTCTCTACGTCAGTCATTCAATAACTTATAGTCCCGTTATCCTATTATTATACTCCTATAATAACATGTACTAACCGTTCACAAGTGTTTACACAAAGTGATATTTAACTGGTACGGTAATGCATTATTGCATTCCGTCATTGTTATCACTTTGACGATGTTATAAATCACTTCTCCACATCAAAGAGGATTGCTAAAACTACTGTCCTAGGATGATAATTTGGTCTTAACGGTACATGGAAAAGTCCAAAAACGGGGTTACCTGGATTATTATCCGATAACGTAAAAGTAAACACTTACATAATATACTATATAGCATTAATTTTACAGTATCGTTGGTGTATGACCTTTATGGCTCTGCCGGTAGATCGAAATTATTGTAACATTAAGTGTTTTGTACTCATTGGTTCGAACCCCCCGTAGTGCCATTTTTTATTTCTATTCAATTTTCTTTTTGTATTTTTGATCGCAGTGTAATAAAATATTCGATCTCATATTCATGTATGTATAAGAAAAAACCGGTCAAACTTGTTTGACTGTTTTCTGCGGTAAAAAAAGTGTCTTACCAGTAGTCGAACTTCTGCCTGCACGGGTAAAACATATTACTGACATTGTTACTCTACCTACTGCGCTAACAAGACATATGATAAATTGTAATTTCATTTTCATTATTATAGGTTATGGCATTGATCTGCCTAACCTCTTTTTCGCATTGTTATTGGTCTTTGTTAAGTAAACAAAGGCTCAAGTTATCATCCTAGGACAGTACACACCTTTCTATATTCATTTGTTATAAAAATAGAAAAAAAAATATGAATTACGATGGAAAATTCATTTAAGATAATAGTAGCCTCGCGAAGAACTATGGATAAAAACAGATTTCGTTAATATAAATTGCAAACATGTCTACCCGCCCTGGAATATATACTGTTAGAAAAATATACTTTGTATGATGTAACATGCGGTACAATTCTTTTTAGTATAGTTAACTATAGTGAAAACCACATCTCATTAGATATTTTAATGTTTATAGTACTGTCACTGATAGATGTTTATAATTCTAAATCATTGCATGAAAAGTTTTGATCAGCTGGCATTTGCTAGTATAAATACTTCATTGTATTTACCATGTGATCAAAATAAGGACAAGTTATATAAAGAAAAAAAATCCAAGTAGAATAATTTAATATTCTAACCGCTATGTAATGAACCTTTCCCAATACATAATGAAAGTATTATATGAAAGTATTATGAACAATCTTTACTGTTCATTTATTTATTTTTTTATTTATTGAAGTCAACTGTCACACATAAATTGTTTCTAACTTAAACTCATAATATATCGTTGGATACTGTTGTTTCTAATTAAGGGACATATCAAACAGATTAAAAGAATGATTCATTTCACAATCTGACTTTTTCATCTTAACTGGTGCAATTCTGTGCAAATCTCTGAAATCGCACATTGAAAAAGAGGGAAATGAATTACTTTTTTATATCAAATTCCCTTTATTCATCCCAAAATAAAGCATTTGATACTGAATTTCTAAAACATGAAACAACATTTATTTTCTATTGCATTAAGAATATTCTTTATTTCAGTGGAAAGTAAATTTGATATTATAGAAAACAGCTAAAGGGATTTCATTTTATCATCATGATTAACGGCGAATTCTTAAATCAAAGATTTGAGAAATGTCTAACACTTTAGGGGATTGTACAAGTAGAATTTAGATTAAATTAGCAAATGTTATTTCTCTTGACATCATGATAGCGAAATGTTATTTCGTTGAGCATTTAGGGAAATGATTAAAACTTGTTAATCGACAAAAAGTAGATTCCCTTCTATAATCCGGAAAACGGACAGCAAGTTTTTAGGCCCCGTTTCCAATAATTGTGTTTTATGTTATTGAATCGAATACCTAGTGACAGGCTCTTAAAAATAATTGTTTATTTTTGTTGAAGATCAAAATTATCTATTGTGACAATCTTCTGTACATGACTCAGGGTCTAATCCAGGATTATATCATAATTATACTATAGATAAGAAGACGGGGTCACTTTCACTTTCAGCCGTTTCCTTTGTGTTAGACGTATACTTAAGGACAGTGAAAACGCACGGTCGGAATAATTGCATTTTAACAAGGAAACTATATTTCTTTTAAATATTTTTCACAGTTTCATTAAACCGAATGCGTTCCGGGCATTTAGATACCAACGTTATGAAAAATGATTGCATTTTAATGAAATAATTGCATAATAAACACAGTACCCGGAGAATCAAAAGTAACACTTTTGGCTAATTGTGATAAGATCACAACAGAAAATCAGATTGAACAAATTCATGGTTACTTTTTGAAATGAAATTATTTATTTTTTTAAACTGTTAATTATAAACTTGTTTTACACACCTTTCTAGAAATGTTAGACACAAACGAGCAATTAAAATCTTTATGAAAATGAATATTAAACTATGCCAATGGTCAGTTTTAGATATCGTAAAAGCTCACGTGGAAATTGCATATTCTCACTTTTCCTCTATAAAAGGTGATAAATTTCAAACACTACTGAAGACTTGCTAGCAAATTGTATGCAATGGTTCTACAAAGAAACCATAACCGCTGGGCTTATTTAGGACAGATTCAGTCTGGTCTATCTTACAAATAAAGCGCCAACCGTTTTGGTGTCCATCGGTCTACAATTTATCGGCTTCACCAGCGTTTTGCACTACACTACAGGCCGAATGGCGTCAGATTCCACAGGTGACTATCCGCACCGTAAGATCTATGAGGCGACGATGTACATCTGTAAGAGACGCTGATGGAGAACATTGTCGTATCTCAAGATCCCGACGGTGACATTACGAATAGACATTTATGAGTGAATTTGTATTGGATTTTCATTTTGGTTTTTGCCATTTCTCTGATGAAAAAGTGTGATTTTGGGATTTTCACCTTAGGTTTTTCGATTTACTGGTGTCCATTTGATTTCAAACATTTAAAGTTATTTTCAGTTGTTAAATGTGTGTTTTGTATTAAATTAATGATATATCTAATTGAGTCGTTAGTATTTTGTTTTCATGTAATAAAATACATATAGTGCGGGCGTGCGTTTTCATTGTCCTTAAGTATATATGAAATACTAGTACGTCGTGGTCAGTGTAAGATTGTTATTATAGATTATAATAATTTGGATATGTAACCTGCTTTATAATGTGATTTTACAGTCATCTGATGTATGTAAGCTTAACAAAACTCTGATTTCATTTCAAATTTTCTTTTATTTAGTTTCGTCAATTCTTTTCTTGTTTAGAATGCACTTTATTTAGGGGACCATATGCCGATTCACACGGAAGACACGAACGTGCCACATTGAAGATTCCATTACCACCGCTGTATAAACACATCTTAAATTCAAATGTTTATCATAGTCTTGTATAAAGGTTGAATAGAATACTGTTTAAGCCTGTGCTAGGGGGCGTGAATGGTGGAATATCCATGAACATACTTAATGATACCGAGCCTTCAATACTACTACTTGTCATTTCGGGCCTTATTAAGAAATCGAAAGAGGTCAAACAATCTTTAATTTAACAGAAACTGCGAATACAGCCATGTCATATCCAAGTCCATGACCAATATTAGCCACGATGGTAAGCACGTCTTCTATTCAAACAGTAATTATATTTATATCGTCACTTAAATTCTTAATGGTTTAGTTTCTATTGAAAGATGGACTAATCGATTTGAAATTTTTAGCGTGGTTAGGATTAACTTTGTTAACGTTATCGTTATGAACACAATACAGAATTTACATAAAAATTTCAAATGATAACATTACTGATTATTTTATTTTAATTTTCATTTGAACTCAAATCGTATAATAGTGAAATGTTCAAAAACATGTATCTCTGATATAAGTAATTTCAATGTCCAACATTTGAGTTGCTACTTTAGATCATATAATTCGTGGATGAACGGTAGACGTTGATTTGTACATGTAAATTGGCTCGAGTATAGATGTTGACTTTAATATAATATTATATTCTGGCCATAAAATCATATCAAAATTAAGGTCACTAGTTGGGCTATTAACGTATATCAAAGTCAACATCTTTACTTGTACCATTGTATTATTTCAAAGTCAACATTTTTAGTCAGACCATTATTTCGTACCAAAGTCAAGTTTTATATATAGCATTGTATCATATCAGAGTCATCATCTTACTGACCATTATATCAATTGAACATCTATACTTGGACCATTATGTTATTATAAAGTCATCATTTATATTTTGACAATTCAAACCATGTTCAAGTTAACATCTGACCATTATATCATATCAAAGTGAACATTATAATTTGGACAATTTTACGAAATTCACTTAGAGGTTTATCCAATGTTATCATATCATAAATGTCAATATAAAGAAAATCCAAAACTTGGCTAATCATATTTAAATCTGATTTTATATAACTTTTTCCACTTTTTTCCGATTTTATGATGGAAGTCCAACACAAGTTTGTAGAACAATCAGCGCTATATTTACATCGTTTTCTTCATATTGCCATTCTTATTTCTAGTCGAAATACATACAAAAATAATAAAAGAGCTTATTTTGAACACATTAAAGTGTTTAATTCAGCGTTAAATAATTAACGTGCAAGGAAACAAGAAGTTAAAATGCATAATAATAATAAATAATTTATTTATTTTCATATGACATTGTTTCCAATGCGATTATTACTTTATGGCTTATATTCACACAAAGCGATGGCGTCAGCAAGATTGGACTAGAAACGTTCCTTAATTTTATATCATGGATCAGAATCCTTATTAGTCCGAGTATTGCTTTTTAGTGTAACGAGTATTGGTTATCAATATAGAGTAAATGCAAGTAGTAAACACAGAGTATATACCACATTTAAGTTTGAATATTTCTTATTGTGTATTCTTATTTACACTATATGTGCAGAATATGCAGAGTTCGGAGGTACTTTACTGGAAACATCTGCGAGTAAGCCAGATTTTCATTCCTGCTCATGAAAAATTTCAGTCGAACGAACTCAGCAATTTTCTGTTTTAACAAAGTTCTCGTTGCTATCGAAGGATCAACCTTTCCAGAATTTATTAATAATTATTGCAAATCTTACTTTAAATTGTAAAAAATGCATCCAAAGTTCATTAATGCTGCCTCAAGATTGTCAATATTAGATGGTATTGAGCAAGTGTGCCAATATCTAATATCAACCGACTTCCTACTATGCTAAAAATCAATATAAAGGCACCTTTCGGTCATTTTGTACCTACACCCTAGCAACGGCAGACCGTATGCACGTGAAATGTGTTACATCATTAGCAATGAGTTACCGTATGACTGCCGAGCGGGTACAGCTAAAAAAAATCGAATAATGGATTTTGATAAGATTATGATAAACGGCAGCAGATACAATAAGAAGGTTATGTTCCTTATAACCTTTTAGCTCTTAAATGCGTGTTTTAGGGCTGTCTTGTGCTGTCCTGTTTTTGTTTAGGGTCCGCCTGGGCTCCTTGCCACTGGTTCGTGTTGCTGGGTCGTAGGGGGTTGCGTTCATTGAACGCCGCCTTTCCTTGTTAATCTTGTTTAGCATATTTGAAGGCTTTACACCCCACCCCTTTTGAGGCCTCAAATAGTGTAAAACATGCGCTATTTAGAAATTTTGAATTTGAGAAATGTTGTTTAAAAGAGTGATCTTTTTTTTGGCGCCACCTCCCCTAATTAAAAAGGTACATCAAGGGGGTGCCACAGGGGGGTGCCCCCTTCGGTTTGGGGGGTTTGAAAAGGGACAGTAGCCCCTCTTACCGCCGAGAAGATTTGGGACTTGTGTGTGTGTGTGGGGGGGGGGCTAAAATGGCCTCAGGTCAATTTAAATTACTGTGTAATCAACGCCGAAAATTTTAACTTTATCTCAATCAATTGAGAAGTTGCTGTACCTCGAAATCAGTTTTGATTGGGAAAAAACAACGCAAAAAAAGAGATTTTTAGCAATTTTGAGACGTCCCCCCTTTGTCATGGTAACTGGAAATTTAAAATTGAGCATGGTGTTCCACAGGCTATAGTCAAGCCAACATTTGTGCTAGCAGGTTGAACTTGTAACAAGAGGCTTAAATCAATGAAAACAGGCTTTTTTCGCAATATGCTCATGCAGTAAAAGGTTAAGACGATACCGCATGCTTGGACGGTATAAGCCCTCGGGCCAATATTTTACTAAGTGTGTCAATATGTTTCTTAAAGCAAACTTACCCTGTAGTAACCTATTATTAATATCATCTAAACATGTTTTTTCTTCTCCTTCTTTTCAGAGATGGGTCTCTCTAGAGACATGCATTTAAAGATTTTTATCGTCAATTTTGATGGTTCTACCCTGCCCCGACCCTGCTTTCGACCCTGCACACACCTTATTTCATCCATAGTGAGATTTTCAATCAAATGGGAAATTAAATCTCTGTATATGCCCGTAGGAAAAGAACAGTAATAACACTGAAAATGCATTGTTGAATCTGAATATTTGAATAAATATCATATAAACAGTACATTATCAGCAGAATGTAACGGAATCGATAAACAGACGTGAAAATTTGACAAAAATATCGATTTTCCATACTAATGTGCTCATTTTGTTTTGCAATACACTGTACATTAAAGTTGGGCTATTTTGCAATACTCTGTACACTTAAAATCAATACTCGGTACACTTTCTTGTATCTTTTTTGGCCTGTATCTTTTTGTACTTTCACACTTTTTGCCTGAAATTTGGACAAAGCATACTTGGATTGTAAATAAAAGAATTGCTCGATTCAATTTTTTTTATATTGGTAATATAATAATTTCTAACAATTCTACAGTATCGCAGTCAAAATTTCCTAGTGAGCAGCAGATTGTTTAGAGGTAGTTTAATCAATTTTACAAATAACTGTAATACTTTTACGTCTCTTAGAGTTACAAAAATACCTCTAGATATATAAAATCCGTTGAAATAAATGAAATAGCCATTAGTTTGAAAAATATCGTCGTTGAACTTACCTTCGTTCTCCGTTCAAAGTCGCGAAATGGGATGAAAGTCCTCATAATATTGAGCAATATCCGGGGTACGGTATACCGCAGTGATTGGTGGAAATTGGTCTCACGCGAATGACATTACTGGTTTAGATATACAATGCTCTAATTGGGACAAGATTACCAAAAATACACATGGAAACATACGTACCATATCATAATGGTTTTGTTTGAAGAATGCAATGTCCGCAATTTTAGATAGTTATCGACATGACTGAAACAAAGAATAAACCTTAAAAAAATAGGACACAATGTGGTCAAACACAAGTCTAGCGCCTCAGAATAGCAAAATGTTATACGAGTCTTATGCTGAAGTTCTTAAATCCTTGTACTGGTGTCATAAAAACTTAAAGAACATTTTTTAAAGCTCCACAAAGTATTCTTATTGGCTCTTAACTGTACTTGAAACGTGTCCAAAATAGCAT